>NW_019154125.1:1993439-2284551 GCF_002288905.1 Enhydra lutris kenyoni | reverse complement strand
GAGCCATCCAGAAATTAGCCTGATGACTAGGGAAAGTCAGAACAATTTGAAAAAACTTTCCGCTCAACAGGATAAAATCTAGAATTAAATTAAGTTAGTTAACAATATAGTCAAGTTTCAATCAATAAAGTCTTTAATTATAATTAATGGTTTATTTCCTTTATTAATCTGCTTTTAAGCCTTCCTACTATCCCTCTGAAAATTTAGGTTTAACTGCCTAACTAAAGAGCTATTTTCAAAAATATTTAATTGGCTGGAAAGAGTGTATTGAACTCTTCTTTCAGTTGACCTATCTTTAGAAAACTGAGCTATTTGGCTCATTAAACTATAAATGTATCCAGGCATCCTCGTGAAAGCATATTTTAACTCAGACTGAGTAGTGCAGGCTAGAGCCACATACTAATATTCTGAGATAGTAAACACAGATAGTAGAATATGACAGTATATGGATCAAAAAAAAAAAAATCAGTACTAAATCTAGAGTTGAAGGGTCTTTCCATAGATGTGTTCTTTTGCCCTCAAACTCTATTTATTATTTTTGACTGCTGAGTCAGGAACTGCCTCCATTTACTAGGTTGCTTAGGAGGACAAGAGAGATTCTAAGTGACCATCAGAGGATTGGCTCCTAAGCACAAGGTATACCCACCAACCAAAGACATGCGTTTCTTTATCCCTACCCAAAGCACAAGCAAAGCACTCCTTCTGTATCAGTTTCCTGACACTACTACGACAAAGAACCAGAAATTAGATGAATGATAGAAACTTATTTTCTCACAGTTTGAGAAGCTAGACTCCTGATATCAAGGTGTTGACAAGGTCTTGCTCTCTCTGAAAGTTCTAGCAAAGACGTCTCTCCTAGTTTCTGATAGTTCCTTGCTTGTGATAACATAACTCCAGCCATTTGATGAGATTCTACCTGTGTGCATTATCTGTGTCCAAATTTCCCCTTTTCATCAGGACATCAGTCACATTGTTTTAAGAGCCCATGCTGTTCCAGTATAACCTCATCTTAACAAATTACATCTGCAATAACCCTATTTTCAAATAAGTTAATATTCTGAGGAACTGGGGGTTGGGATTTCAGCATGTGAAATTCTGGTGGACACAGTTCCACCAATAACACTCAGTGGAGGGAGCCATCATAATCATATACTTCATACTAATTCTCCAAATAATTTTTAATGTTAATAACCAGTACATGGTCAAATTTAACCAGCTACCTTAGTAATAATCATAATCATAAAAATTATAGGCAGTGCCAGTAGAAACAATAAACAAATGAAAGATTAATAAAATAAAAGTTGGTAAAAATTGGTGAGATCTGTTATTAGCTATGAATAAGAACATCACCAGTAAGAAAGAAGGAATTAACTGAGAACATGGAAATATGAGAAAAGCTTTTATTTTTTTAATTTAATTTAATTTTTTCAGTGTTCCAAATTCATTGTTTATGCACCACACCCAGTGCTCCATGCAATATGTGCCTGGTGGTGGGTATTAAGGAGGGCACGTGTTGCAGAGAAAAGCTTTTAAAAAAGAAAAAGTAGAAGGAATAGATCAAGTATAAGGAAGATAAGTAACAAGAAAAGGATGTCCACTCTCACCCCTGTTGCTCAACATAGTGTTAGAAGTTCTACTCACAGCAATCAGAAAAGAAAAAGAAATAAAAGTTATCCTAATTGGTAAGGAAGAAGTAAAACCATTCACTATTTGCAGATGACATGATACTATGTATAGAAAACCCCAAAGACTCCACCAAAAAATTGGTAGAACTGTTAAATAAATTCAGTAATGTTGCAGGATACCAAATCAATATACAGAAATCCATTGCGTTGTTTTTAAGATTTCATATAGTTAATTAAGAAAGAGAGCATGAATGGAAGGGAAGGAGCAAAGGGGGAGAAAGAGGGAGGTGGAAAGAATCCCTTAGAGCAGACTCACACTGATCATGGAGCCAGACACGAGGTTCAACCTCAGGATCCCAAGATCATGACCTGAGCCAAAACCAAGAGTCAGACGCTTATTGACTGAGCCACCTAACCACCCCAAATCTACTGCATTCCTATACATTGATAATGAAGTAGCAGAAAGAGAAATTAAGAAAGTAATGCCAGTTATAATTGCACTAAAAATACCAAGGAATAGACTTAACCAAGGAGATAAAAGATCTATACCTTGAAAACTGTAAAACATTAATGAAAGAAATTGAACATGACACAAACAAATGGAAAGATATTCCATGCTCATGGATTGGGAGAAGAAATATTGTTAAAATGTCCATACTACCCAAAGAAATCTACAGACTTAATGCAATCTTTATCAAAATACCAACAACAGTTTTCATAGAACTAGAACAAATAATCCTAAGATTTGTATGGAACCACAAAGACCCCAAAGAGCCAAAGCACTCTTGAAAAAGAACAAAACTGGAGTTACCACAATCCCAGATTTCAAGATATACTTCAAAACTGTAGTCATCAGGGACACCTGGGTGGCTCAGTTGGTTAAGCAGCTGCCTTCGGCTCCGGTCATGATCCCAGCGTCCTGGGATCAAGTCCCACATCGGGCTCCTTGTTCGGCAGGGAGCCTGCTTCTCCCTCTGCCTCTGCCTGCCATTCTGTATGCCTGTGCTTGCTCTCTCTCCCTCTCTCTCTCTCTGATAAATAAATAAAATCTTTAAAAAAAAAAAAACAAAAAAACCCCAACAAAACTGTAGTCATCAAAACAGTATGGTAGTGGCACAAAATAGACACATAGGTCAATGGAACAGAATAGAGAGCCCAGAAATAAACCCATAATTATATGGTCAATATTCAACAAAGGAAAAAAGAATGTGCAAAGGGTAAAAGTCTCTTCAACAAATGGTGTTAGGAAAACTGGACAGCTACACACAAAAGAATGAAACTGGACCACTTTCTTACGTCCTACACAAAAATAAACTCAAAATGGATTAAGGACTTAAATGTGAGACCTGAAACCATAGAGAATCTCAGAAGAGGACACAGATAGTAATTTCTCTGACATTGGCAGTGGAAACATTTTTCTAGATGTGTCTCCTGAGGCAAGAGAAACAAAAGCAAAACTAAATTATTGGAACTACATCAAAATAAAAAGCTTCTGTACAGTAAAGGAAACAATCAGCAAAACAAAATAACAACCTACTGAATGGGAGAAGGTATTTGCATATGATACATCCAATATAGGGTTAGTATTTAAAATATATAAAGATTCTCCTCTGCACCTCAGCCCCATCCTTGCCTGGGTCCACGGCCACCTAGCTCTACCATCTTCCCTCCCGGCCCTGCCAGAGGTGGGATACTGCCATAACAGAGCTTTCATGGAGCATTTTCCAGAGGGCTGATAAAGACAGGAGCCAAGAGATATCAGACAACAAGCTTCAGCAAGCACTGTCCGACGGCACATGGACTCCATTGAATCCAGTGATTGATAATGACTGCCGGGTCAGTCATATCAATGTTTGACTGAGAGAGCAAGGCTGGCATGAACTTCAGCAAGTTCAGTGGCACCTGGAAGTACATCACAGACTGCAGAACTTCTTCAACACCTATAACAGGAACAAGTCTGAGTGACTGACAAGAGCAAGTTAAAGTAAGCTCTCTCAGGATACCGACTCTCTGACCATTTTCACAACATCTTCATTTGAAAGATTGACAGACAAGTGTGGGCACAGATTGCATTTGATGACTTCATCCAGGGATGCATCCTCTTGCAGAGTTTGACAGATATATGCAGACATTATGATAGGGATCAGGATGGCTAAATTCAGGTATCATATGAACAGTATCTGTCCATGGTCTTCAGCATTGTATAACATTGACCTTTGCAAATAGCTATGTGACTTAGCGGAGGAAGACTAAAAAGGCCAAATCTCTCTTTAAAGAAATGGAATGCATATGCAGCTGGATACTGTTCTTCCTTAAGATTTTATATAATTAATATTTGGGGAACCAACTGTACCTATGTGGATAACTTGATTAAGGTTTTTGCAAATGTAAAAATAGTTATGATCGTTAAGCACATATGAACATTTGATTTCAGATTGTTCAATTGTGCCATGACATAAGATATCATAATATTTCAGATATCCTGGATGCAAAAAATTCATCATGTGCATTTCTAGATAGTTCCAGTTCTATAATGGAAAGCCACTTTTATTAGTCAATAAGAATTTAAAACTAGTACAGGATTTGTACAGAGACTTTTATATGCCTCACATTTTTAAAATGGGGTTTAATATATTTGACTATGTGACATAAGCTAATGCACCCTGTCAAAATATATATATATATACATAGGCATAGATATATATGTGAGTATGTGTATATATGTGTGTATATATATGTATATATGTGTATATATATGTATACACACAATATATATATATTATATATAAAATATATATACACACACTATATATATACACATTATATATATATCATATATATTATATATATTACATATAATATATACATATAAAACTAACACAACTCAACCCCCCAAAAATTTTTTAAATGGACAGAAGACATGAATAGACATATCTCCAAAGAAGATATCCAGATGATCAACAAACACATAAAAAGATGTTCAACATTACTCATAATCAGGGAAATACAAATCAAAACCACAATGAGAAATCCCCTCACACCTGTCAGAAGAGCTTAAATCAACATCACAAGAAAAAACAAGTTTTGGTAAGGACGTGCAGGAAAACAAATACTTGTGCTCTGTTGGTGGGAATGAAAACTAGTACAGTCACTATGGAAAACCATATGGAAGCTCTTCAAAAAGTTAAAAATAGAACTACCATATGATCCAGCAATTCTATTATTGGATATTTACACAAAGAATATAAAAACACTAATTCAAAGGGATATATGCATCCCTATGCTTATTATATCATTATTTACAATAGCAAAAATTATGGAAACAACCTAAATATCCATTGATAGATGAATGGATAAAGAAGATGTAGTATGTATATACAATGGACTATTATTCAGCCATGAAAAAGAATGAAATCTTGCCATTTTCAACAACATGACTGGGTCTAAAGGGTAAAATGCTAGGTGAAATAAGTCAGAGAAAGACAAATATGATTTCACTCACGCGTGGAACCTAAATAAAACAAATGAACAAAGGAAAAAGGAGAGGAACAAAAACCAGACTCTTAACTATAGAGAACCAACTAATGGTTACCCAAAGGGAGGTTGGCAGAGGGATGGGTGAAGGAAGCGAAGGGGCATAAGAGTACACATCATGATGAGCTCTGAGGAATATATAGAATTGCTCGATCACTATATGGTACACCTGGAACCAATATAACACTGAATGTTAATTACACTGGCAGGTAAAAAGAAAAAGAAAAAAAAATCAGAAGGAAAGGGTAAAAAAGAACATGCAGGGGTACCTGGGTATCTCAGTGTGTTAAGTCTCTGCCTTCATCTCAGGTCATATCTCAGGGTCTCTGCTCCGCATTGGGATCTCTGCTCAACGGGGAGCTTGCTTCCCCCTCTCCCTCTGCCTGCCTCTCTGCCTACTTGTGATCTCTCTCTCTCTCTCTCTCTCTCTGTGTCAAATAAAAAAATAAAATATTAAAAAAAAAAAAGAACATGCAGTGTCCTGTAGGAAAGCTTGGTTATCAGGTAAGAAGATATTGTCCAAAGACTGAGTGCTGTAATTCACAGCTGTCTCCATATCCTATCTCAAACATCAGAGCACCTTTTATTTTATCTCTGATGCCAGGGATTAACCTATGGTGGTGACGGTTTAGAAGTGAAGGTTTAGAGGTAAAGTTGGCTATGGAAAAACAAAGTCTATTTATCCGGTAAGGTACAAAGTAGTATGTGTCATTTATAGTAAATATTTAAATGAAGGACAAGTACAAACTTTATTTTTAATTAATTTATTTAGTTAGATAAATAAATAAATAAATAGCACAAGTAAGCAGAGCAGCAGGCAGAGGGAGAGAGAGAAGCAGGCTCTCTGCTGAGCGGGGAGCGCAATGGGGGCTCGATCCCAGGACCCTGGAATCATGACCTGAGCCGAAACCAGCTGCTTAAACAACCGAGCCACGCAGGCACCCCTGTTTTTTTGCTTTGTTTTGTTTTTTGTTTTAATACAAACTTTTTTCAATGAGACAGGTGTCAGAAACAAATATTGAATGCATTTGTCTCAAAAATGCAATAGACACTAAATCAAAAGAAAACATGTTTTTCAAAACGTCCAGGGTTCTACAATCCTTACATACCAAGTGTCTTTTTCTTGCTTAAGAATTATTAAAATTTGTCATCTTTCTATAAGGCCTCAATTACCTAGGATCATTCAATAATTTTATGCATAGTTTAGTCCACAAATTTTTTTTAAGTTTCCTTTTTCTAGCAACATTCCCCAGATGTGTAATATATAGTTCTATGTGTTAGTAAATGCAACTTACTGAACTTACGGGCACCTGTGTTGGAGAGGCAGGTGGTTTTGGACATCAGGTTGACTCTATTAAACATAATAAACCATAATGCATTCTGGAGTGAATTCTCATTATTTGTCTTTTTCTTCCAAAAAGGGTTTGCAGAATGTGCTGGGGCAGAGCCTCCTATACTATGTAATTCCAAAATAATTATTAAATTAAAGGCATAAAAACTTTATCTTGGTTTGTTATTTTGCCTTCAATAAAACTGTTATCAGCACTAACCCACTTTGTAACTGAGTAGCTTTTAATTTATAAGGGCATACCATTTTATCAAAACAAAATATTTGCTACTAAAGATTAGGAATGTACAATAAATAACATTGGGTTCTATTTTTATTCTCTCATAACCACAAATAGAACTTTATGCCATTTTTTTCCAATACCTGATATATTAGTTGGGACTTTGGGTTACAATTGCAAAAACCAAATACAATGTAACGTAAGTTTTTTTTGTTTGTTTGTTTTTTGTTTTTTTTTTAAAGATTTTATTTATTTGACACACAGAGAGAAATCACAAGCAGGCAGAGAGGCAGGCAGAGAGAGAGAGAGGAAGAAACAGGCTCCCTGCTCAGCAGAGAGCCCAGTGTGGGGCTCGATCCCAGGACCCTGAGATCATGACCTGAGCCGAAGGCAGAGGCTTTAACCCACTGAGCCACCCAGGCGCCCCCAATGTAATGTAAGTTTTAAAGAAGAAAGTTATTGGCTCATAAATGTGGCAAGCCTGAAATTGCATACAGCATGGCTGGATCTAGGAATTCAAATGACTTTGTAAGGTCTCTGGTATCCATCATGTAATTATGTCTTCTTTGGCTCATCGTCTGTCTTCTCCTGCCTGACAAATAGCACACCATCTGAACCCCAGAAATACCCAGTACTCATAAGTGGACAATCGCTTTGTTTTCTTGTTTTTGTTTTTTACTTTTTTTTTTTTAAAGATTTTATTTATTTATTTGGCAGAGATCACAAATAAGCAGAGAGGCAGGCAGAGAGAGAGAGAGAGGAGGAAGCAGTCTCCCTGCAGAGCAGAGAGCCTGATATGGGGCTCGATCCCAGGACCCTGAGATCATGACCTGAGCCAAAGGCAGAGGCTTAACCCCCTGAGCCACCCAGGCACCCCTGTTTTTTACTTTTTTCCCACAGATTTCCCACAAGCATTGCATCTTACCATGCTGATACTGCCGCCTCTGACCCAGATATTACTCAGACCAAAGATTGTTATGTAATTGCCAGCAAGCATAGTCATCTTTATCTACTCTATGTCATGAGGAAGAGAAACATGTTCATTTACTTTAGAAAGGATTTTCTGTGGCTATCGCTCTATGCTGGAAAACATCTGGAAGAAAGCAGAAGAAATCAAACCAACAGCAGTAACTACAGCATCATCAACAGAAGCACCAGCCGTTTGAGTATTTCTAAATGCCTGGGCTATAGTATTAAAATACTGATTTGTTGATTGAATTTTTAATTGTCCTGAGGATACTTGAGTTCTACAACTCAAAGTGTACTTACAAAAAACAAGCAGCTAATGGTGTGTAAAGAAGAGTTGGCTTAATGGTCATTGGGATCTTTCTCCAAAGACACAAAATCAGTCTAGTAACAAGCATTTTAGAATGAACAGGGATCTTGAGATATATTTTCAAGATACCAAGAAATCATGGGGGTGTTGACCAGTGTAATTCAGTCTCCTAGCAGTGGTTTATAAATTTGATACTTTTTAAAAATCCTGTCTGAGTTCAACAATACCTTATGTTATATAATAAACTATTTTGGAGGAAAACAAGAAAGTGGTTTACAATAAGGGTAACACTATCTTAGAATCCTGGGTGTAAGATGAGAATTTTTCCATATTACACTATCAACTTGAATTTAAAACACCAGAGATGTTCATCTACATGTTATAAGGAATACTTTTACTCTGTTGCCTTACACATAGCACTTTCACTAGACAGTATTTGAATCTCAACTTAGTAGAATTAATAGGATTGAACTATTTATACCAACGTCAAGCTGAAAGTATATTCAGAAAGTCAAAATATTCATTTCTTCCCTGTTATTTGAATCAAGAAGCTTCAGGACCTTGGTATTTAAAATGAAATTTGTGATGTATCCCACCAAATTCTCATGTACAAAAGAAGCATCATAATATCACTGTTTCATATGTTAGTGAATCATCACCCTGAAAAGTAATAATAGAAAAGAAACAGCATAGAAAGTCATCTATTCTTGTGAATGCAAGTGAGAAAACATCTTCTGATTTCATCTTTCACGATATTCAAATTTTACACAAAAGAAAACAATGAAAGCAAGTTTGAGCTCTTTGATTAAACTGACCAAACTGCAAGACGTGTTTCAAACACACAGCACCAGCATTTATATCTATACACACAAGCTTCACATTCACCATTGTAAATGTTGAATGGTAGTAAAATTAGCAATCCCTTGGTTCTAGGGATTTGGTTTTTGAAATCAGAAAACAGCTTCAGCTCTCAGTTTAAATAAACACTAGGGAGATGTATGAAAATAGGATAAAGGCCAGTGATGGGGTGTTTCCCCCAAGATCTCTTTCAATGCTGTTCTTAAACTTACATGATGTAGGCCATTTGCTTCCCTAGCCATGCTCCAGTGGAGTATGGTCTATCTTGGACTTGTCCTAATGTTTGTCACCTACTACTGGAGACCCAGTTGTATCACATACTTGGACAGACTAATGGATAAGGGGTTAAGGATCTCCTGATAACACTAGGTCTCCTAATCATTCTTCTAGCAGCCTATAATTTCCTTTTGTAGTAATCATATATCTATGAATTTCTTATTTATTAATCATATTCCCTATAACACCATATAAATTCCATGAATCCAGAGGCTTTATCTGACTATTCTTCTCTCTATATTTACTGCCAAGAGGCATGGTACCTAGAACAGAGTAAGTGTAAAATAAATATTTGCTGAATAAAATAATGAAGCAATTTCAAGCAGTGTCCTCTCCACTCGATATAAATTTATCTGACTTTCACAGGAGAAGAACAAGAGATGCAGAGTAAGATGATGTTTCACCAAATTGCTTATTTTTGAAAATGCAGACTATTAGGCCCTTCCCCTAGAGCTACCAATTCAGAAAGTTTGGGGTGGAATTCTAGCATCTGTGTTTTGAACAAGTTCCCCCAGATACTACTCATAGTGGAGCAAGTTGGAAGACTCCATTTTAAGGATTTCACCTTAGCTTCATAATCCTAGAATGTTCCTCTTTGTCAGTGATCTGAGGATCTCTGGAATCCTCATAATTCCTGCGCTTTTTAAAAATAAATGTTGATATTACACTTCTTTGTTCTGCCCACTTGCAACTTGTTGATTTGACATTTATAATTTTGACTACATGGATGAACCTGCCCATCTCTGGGTAACTCTTTGTCTCAGGCATGAAATTTCCTCTTATGAATTATGTGCCCGATCTTCAGGAAAAAAAATTCCAGCTAGTGTGTGAGTCTGGCTGACCACTCAATGTGTACAGATAACATGATTTGATGGCTTTGCATTGCATGCTTTTTTACTCTAGGAAATTGTGTTTTGATGATGTCCACAAACAGAGGCTTATAGTAGACATTTGATGTTTTATTCTTTCCAGTATCTTTCCTGTCTTCTAGTAACAGAACCCAAATTTTGCTTTAGAGGAACCATTTTTAATCACATGACATGGCATAGATATGATTGACTTCAGCCCCAATTTTTTTTTAAAGATTTTATGTATTTATTTAAGAGAAAGAGAGAGAAAATGAGCAGGGGGGAGGGGCAGAGGGAGAGGGAGAAGTAGACTTTCTGCTGGACAGGGAACCTGACCCAGGACTCGATCCTAAGACCCTGAGATCATGACCTGAGCCAAAGGCAGATACTTAACTGACTGAGCCACCCAGGCGCCCCACCCCAAACTTAAAAGTGATACCTGGGGGCACCTGGGTGGCTCAGTTGGTAAAGTATCTGCCTTTAGCTCAGATCATGATCCTGGAGTCCTGGAATTGAGCCCTGAGTGGGGCTTCCTGCTCAGAGGAGGGCCTACTCCCTCTGCCTGCTGCTTCCCTGCTTGTGCTCTTTCTCTCTCTCTCTCTCTCTCACTGTTGCTTTTTCTCATATAAATATTTTTTTTAAAGGGGGTACCTGATTGGCTTAAACCCACTAGTGGATCCCAACCCCCTCCAACCAATAACTGGTTGATGACAAGGCACAGAACCTAAGCAGGATCCATGAAGCAGAGGAAATGTTTGCAAAGGCTTTTGGTAATGAAAGTATTTCTCTTCCATGGAAGTTACCATAAGAAACATTGCCTTTCCTCACCAGTGAGGGGTGAAGATGTATGGTCTAGAACTGCTGGGGCCATTTTCAGACCTGAAGTAACGGGGCTCTCAGGGGCTCTGTGTGGAATCTGAGGATACAGTCAACATGAAGGACAGGGGAATTGAAACAAAACCAGTCCTGGATAACATCATACAATTTTCCAAGTTAAGCATCAATTACAGCCAGCTCTAACTTGCCTTTTCAAGTGTATGACTTAATAAATCTCCTGTGTTCTTAAGACAGGTTAAGTTGAGGTCTCTGTGACTTGAAACCCAAAGATTCTTAACAGATGTAAGATCCATGACTGTATTAGAATACAACCCTTAATGGCCCTTGAAGGGGGAGATGGAGGAGCTGGGAAGCCATCAGTGGAACCAAAGTTGTACGTAGATTACAGCACACCTTCTGGAAATAGTGTGGTTTTAGTTTAAGAAACAAAAATAAAATCCCTTCACGGGGAATGCTAAGGCCTACCCAGTACCACATTTTCCAAAGAAATCCATAAACATAATCTAGCAAAATATTTTTTCTGATATGCCAATTCATTATACGAAATCTCAGAATAATATCAAAAATTGAAATCACATTTCATTATGTATTTCACTAATTGCCTTTATTGGAATGGAAATAAAATTACATGAAATCAAGATTAGCCCAGAAAATTCAGGGCATATGGTGGCCATATCTAGGGAACATCCACCTTGTTTTATTGGAATAAATTATTGTTAAAATGAACACACTGCTAGAAATGCTGTTACCAGTCTGCAGGTCATAAAGATAAAAAGAGCTAAACCAACCTCTCAGTGCTGAATTGGCAAGTGAGAAGATGCGTTCTGCACACAATAGGTATGCAGTGAATATATTTGACTGACAAGAACCCTGCTAGGACTAGCAGTGAGCTATTTAAGCCCTGCTGTTTCTTGTGGACTTTGCCAGGCTTGGCTGCAGAGTGAGGATTCTGTAGTCATTAACAGGAGCCCCAAGCTATGGCTCCTCTTCCTCCACTTCAAACTTTCATAAGCCCTACAGTCAGGTGCTGGGCTCTCATCAGTGACTGATAGGCACATAGGGTCTGAAGAAGACATTTTTGTACTGGATTATTTGTTGAGGAGAATAATTTCACTGTGCCTGTGTCAACAGGCTTGTTACTATAGAATTTGTAAATATATTCACTAAACTGTAAAATGATAGTCTGGTGTTGAAACTGACCTGCTTTTAACCTATGTGTTTTAGGCATCTGGCATCCAAAAATTCCACTGCACAACACAAATCAAAGTAGATGAAACCAGTTAGCTGAAAATAAAAATGAGGGTGATCAAGTCTTTCAGTTTCTGGAAGAGACTAAGAGAAACAAAGCAGTGACAATCTTTGAAAATCCACATTACAAAAGGTTTTTTAAAAAATATTAGGAAGTATATATAACGATGTATTCACATATGTTATATGTACACACACACACACACACACACACACACACACACACACACACTGACCTCAAGCATTGATCAACCAAAGGTAGAAAGGTTAGCCTTCGTAAGGTAATTGAGCTCGGTAGAGAAGGAATTCTATTTCCAGAAATGGAGCTATGTGTTGTGGTTTTATACAGTATTTGCCAAAGAAATGGTGGCATGTGTAATCCTAATTTAAGCTTCAACATCATAAGATGACAAAGATCACATTTTCTCGACTAAGCAAATTGAACATCTCATGCCCCACCTGTCCATGAAAGAACTCAATGTCCCATCTGCCGCATATTGCTCATGGTCATTTTCCTGCATTTTCCTTTCCATTCCATGAATCTTTTATCATCTCTTCCCTCTAGACTTTTGACAGTAATAGAAGTAACTATCATTTATTGAGCATTTATTACGTACTAAGCAGTGTGCTAGGAGATTTACATGCGTTCTCACTTTATCCTAACAACAATAAGGCAGGTGCTCTTCTTGGTCATTTTACAAATAGAGAAACTGAGGCTCAAGTTCATAAGCTAATAAATGGCAGAGTCAAAGTCAGGCTGAATTTTAACCCAGCCTGATTCCAAAGCCCATGCTCTAAACCATTACATAATTGAACTTTAACTATTCCCTTTGGAGTTCTTTAAAGGATTTTAAATCTCTCTCAATAATTGTAAGGTAATATACCCCAATTAAATAATCTGGTTCTGATATATTCAACTGAAGTTCTTCTGATAAACCATCTAGGCTTAAAGAGAAAGGTAAAATGCAACAAACAATATTTGCACAACTTGTGACTTTTAGAAATGATCAATTATATTTAGAGAGAATCTGGTGGTTCAGACTCTAAGAGAACACACTGAACTTGTATTTTGCCCATTTTAGTAATGATTCACCAGGCTTTATATTTGATTCCAACTGAACTTCATCAGAGCTATATCCAGGACATTTTTTTGTCTTTATCTGCCAATTTCATTTCATGTTCTCACTTTGTGTTTTTCCTGTAGAAATATTAATGATTTTGGAACAGAGAGATTGTGATGGTGGTCTTCTGAATACTAGTATAACAGTTTGACTTCAGATCACTCCTCTAGTTCTCTCTAGACATACCCAGTCTTTTTCTTTCTTCGTCATCCTTCTCTTATTTCCTCTCTCCTTCTTTCTGTCCCAGAAATTTCCCATACCATCATTCTTCTTGGGCCCCCAGGTCATTTTTCTTTGTTCTTGTGGTTAGAAATATGTATATGATATGGAAGGTCTAGATACCATACTTTGATCAATTTGGATGAGAGATATAGATATGGATACGGATGTAGAATTAGATTTACATACTTAGAGATTCAGAATTTCTCACTGTTTTTAACATGTAATTTTTTCAGTTTTCAGCATTCTTGAGGTCAGGTCCAATACAACCGGTCGTACATTCGACTTAATGCAGTTACAATAAATGCAATCACTTTCACAACAGTGGAGTGTTTTCTAATAACCCAAGCATTCCTTTTTTTTTTTTTTTTTAATCTCTCTCTCAAACACAGATACACAAATTTCATGTCTGTTTTAAAAATTCTCGGACACCTTCTCCTGTTTCTCCTTTCATGCTCCATGCAAAAAGATAAAAAAATCTGAGATCTGTAGTTATAGAGGGTCTTTCCCCTATACCCTGATGCAATAATTTTTAGGAAATATGTATCAACCCCCCTTTACAAGTCAACTTCCAAGATGGGTGGTTGTTGATTTTTTTTTTCAGGCATTTTCAAATATGCTTGCTTCTCTCTTCTTTCCTCCTTCTCACCTGCCCCCCCTCACTCTCTGGTATGTGACAAGGTGCTACATAAGGTAAGTCTAGGTTGCTGAAGCAGTGCTAGTGGGCTCTAGCGTCGCCATGTGCACTGGATGTACATATTTTATTATTACCTTTCTTCCACAGCCAAGACTGTCAGAGGAAACATGGCATTCTTTACAGCTTTCTGCTAAGTGTCAGGCTTTGCATTTCAGAAATATTTGATAAGTGGAGCATAAGTTGCAGGAGCACATCCATGCAAAAGGCAGATACACAATATAACTTTCCCTCTCCTATTAACTTTTTCATTTCCCTGCAGAAGTTGTTTCTGTCCATATTTTTACTTCAGCTGGGCTGAGTGGGAGAAAGAACTCAAAGGGAGGTCGAAGCAGATGGTTGTCACAAACTGCATACGGCAATTGAGAATTAGTGTGCAAGCATATGCAACCTGGTACAGTAAGAAACATTCCAGCATATGAGTGCCGAAATAAATCAAGCCTGGAGAAGATCGGGATGATAAAATGATGAGCTCTTCTTTCCCTGTTACATATATATATAGGCCTTCTGAATTCATTAGGATATGTTCTCTGTTTGCAGTAGGCAACTTAACACCTAAATTGAGCAGATTCATGTAGATTCTGGTATCTTGCCTTTTTCTCTCATCCACAGTGTGCTTTCTGAAAAGAAATATTTCTGAAAAGATACGCATCCTTTTCACATAAGGAGGATTGGAGATGTGGCATTAATTTACCTGGCAATAATTTAATCGGCAATAATACCTACTAGTCAGATATAATGCTTATGTTTGGTCCCCAATTTATTCACAACTATGCATCAGGCACTAGCAGTGTATATACAATTTCCACGTACGTGTTTTGACTATTTGTGACCCTACCAGTGACTGACTTGTGGAACACCATTCATTCACAAACATGCACTTTTGAGTGTTCTTCCAGTGAGAAGGGTAATAAAGAGACACATACCAACAGTAGTTAACAGGAAGTGGAGCCAAATTCGCAACCCGGAAGTCCTTATGGTAGTAATAGTGAGGAGATGTAGCTCTGCCCTGTTGCCTTTTATGATAGTAACGAACTTGATACCAGAGTATCCTTAGTATTCTTACCTAATCTCAGGGAAGGGGATCAAATTATCTTCCATCCCATTATGAATGAAGAAGCAGAAGAGGAGGAAGTCTTAATTGTCAGTCGCCTCTCTTCTCAGAAGAGCAAAGGCCAATGTTGCAGTCAGGTTTAGTCCTTGTGGAGGCTCTCTGTGGCTCTGCAACCTGGTGTGCTGGAGATTTCGGCGGCTGCTCCTAGGGCTGGGGCTGGTCAAGACAGGTCCACACACTGCCTCTGTTCCTGCAGGCAGGGCACCTCCACCTTCCCCACACTTGCTCCCAGGGAGTTTTTAAGAAACTACAGTTGTTTTCCACAAGGCCTTTCCTGCCCTGTCCTTTTTGCTTTGTTACCTTCCCATCTGTCCTTCTTTGTGAGAGGACAAGAAGAAAGGTAAGATGCAAAAGAAACAGAAAAGGGGGAAAGTGATAAGTATTGGCTCAAGACGAGATATTGAATTACATATTGGTAGACCAAAACACAAATCAACTCTGAACTACAGGAGTCCACCAACATGCACATAAATCATTTATAACGATAATCCAAGACTAGGTCCAAATCTCATTAAAGTATATGAATCCTTAATCTATTTTGGCAAAAAAGCGCCAATACACATTTTTTCTTTTTATCATAAATTACAGTTCTGTGGCACTGTGCAAATATTACCAAGCTGTAAGACAGCTGTGCTCCATTAAAATGTGTAATGGTCGCTGATTTCTTACAGCACATGGTCATCAGGCTGAATCTACAGCCAGTAATTAGGAAGATGAAATGTTTAATTGTGCCTTAATTTTGATAAAATTTATCTGTCACACATCCCGCAGCCGAGCATTATGCTCACAAATCAATGTCATCGGGCCGAGTAGGAACTCAAGCACCAGACTCTTGTCCCTGACAGATTCATTTGAATATGTAACTGCTCATGATGAGCAACCAGGCTAAGGAAGAAAGTGAAAACTTCCCTTGTTGACATTGCTCTGGTGAGGTATGTCCTGTTACTTCCTTTAAGGAAAAGTAAGGCTCAAAAATAATTCCACTGTCACCGCCTCATGGCCATATCCACCTCCGGCTCTGATCACGTAGAGAAAGACAACCCCTCAGGGCCTTTTTCATCATCTTAAAATCTATTAGCACAGGGAGAAGAGATAGATTGTAAAAGGAGGAGAAAACTAAAAAGGTGAATCCAGTAATGCCCTTTTTAAATCTTAGATCCTAAAATCCTTATTTAGGGATAGATCGGGGAGCTAGGCAAGGGGCATCACTTTTCGCTGGGTAGCTAAACATCCATCAGTACAAAAAATGTGAGAACGGTAGAGACGAAACTCGTCTTGTTTCATACACAAGAAAATGGAAGACCAGAGAGGTTGCCCAGGGGCCTCAGCATCATCAGAGCGAATTCGAATTACCACCATGCGGTCACAGTTGAGATAGCCTCATTTGACAGAAAGTTTTCTAATTCTTACAAGCAATATTTACAAATCATAATATTGAATTCATTTTTCAAATGGCAAGAAATATCATTTTAAGCACAGAGAAGTGTAAGTACAAATACCTGCCAATACTGAAAATTAATTTGTATCATGTTTTCCCCACAGAATGAATCAGTGATCATCTTTCTCACCCACAATAGCGACGGCTCATTATCCAAGAGAACTTAAAGAACATATGTAGGAAAGTACTTTACATTTTTATTTCAAAGACTTGGAAATAAAAATGACTGAGGAGGGTCATGGCAAAGACTGGGGGAAGTGAGGGGAGAGCCAGTGAGAAGGACGGCAACCTGAAGTCAGGCTGGATGGTCACAGATGGCACAGAACAGTGCAGCCACCAGCACACGGGGTGGGGTAGGGGCTGTGAACCGTGGGGAGTCGATCTCCCCAGGCCAGCGTGTTAGATTCTGAATGTGGTTTTAAGAAGCCCAAATTTTGCCAAAGTACACCAGCAAGTTTTCTCAGTGACTCATTCCTCACCAGGCAATTAATGAACCAGCTCAAGACTCAGAGCATGTCCGCTTACTTTAAAGAAAAATAAGTCTCAAGATCAGGAATAATTTTAGAAGAGTCTTCAGGGAGAGCCAAATGGCATTAAGCTATAGCCTGCTAACAAGAAGACTCATTAAAACGCTTTTCTAAACTTAGCCATGGAAATAAGTCCAAGCTAAAGATATCATATTCCCCATTCCCTTTTGTACTATTTTCATGGGCAGATATATTCAGGGATTGGATAAGTGAGCGATATTCTAGTAAGCCAGTTGTATTTCATCCCACTAGCACACCACATAAGCTAAAAGAAGTCAGGTAGGCATAACAAGGAGGGCACAAATGGCAGGGAGAATAATACTAACTAGCCGGCATTTTGCAAGGCTTTATGACAAACTGTTTTCACATCCATTGTCTTATTTGGGGGGTTACAAAGATTAAATTTGTCCCATGCTCATCCAAGAAAGAAGGAACACCAGTGGAGGCCTCTCTTTTTTACACTAAACCACTACTTCCCAGACTCCCATGGAGTGAAGGTTCCGCATATGATTTAGGTACCGCTGTTCTGATGCTCTTGTGTGAGCCAATCCCCAGCAGGATTTTGGAGCCAGCCCTCGCGGTAGCAACTTCCTGATTTGTCAAGCAGTTCTCTAACTCAGCAGCTTCCTGTTCCGAGCAGAGGTGGCTCCCTACCCATGGCAGAAGCCTCACCTGCCTTAGAGGTGCCATTCCACAACGTGTCAGAGCTGCAACCGAAAACCTCCCTCAGTATATGCAAGCTGTGGGATCCTAACCGTTTTCTTTTCCCTGCTTCTTACCACGAGGTGGAGAAAAAAATGCATATTTATGTGTCTGGTTTAGAATTTTGGAAGACCTCATGACTTTTGAAAACTATGTTTCAATTTTTTTATTATGGCATGGTAGAGATAGCAATAAACTAATCATGCAGGAGGGCTGGATTCTAGTCTCAGGTCTGACTCTCTGATTTGGGGCAAATCAATACCTCTACAGGCATACCTGTCCTCCTTTAAAAGTAACATCCACACACAGCAAAATCAATGATCTCTGTAGTCCTCATGGTCTCAATATTCTGAGATTCTATAAGAATCATATACATTTATGGGGCGCCTGGGTGGCTCAGTGGGTTAAAGCCTCTGCCTTCAGCTCAGGTCATGATCCCAGGTCCTGAGATCGAGCCCCGCATCGGGCTCTCTGCTCAGCAGGGAGCCTGCTTCCTCCCCTCTCTCTCTCTGCCTGCCTCTCTGCCTTCTTGTGATCTCTCTCTCTCTCTCTGTCAAATAAATAAAATCTTAAAAAAAAAAAGAAACATATACATTTATATATCCTATACTATTTTATGTAATAATATATATATATATATATTTCCTTTGTCAGAGTTCTTAGGTGGAACCTGTATGACCTACTTTCTGAGGGATATTGATACATACTTGTTCCATCTTGACCAACCCATTTAGCAAGAACCACAAATTCAGGTGCCAGTGTATGATCTGATCTATATAATTCCACCCCCAAAATAGAGACAGTAGTTTACATATTGATGTTTTTTATAATACCACTACTTATGTTTTATGTTTTTATAATGATAAATGAAAAACTTTCCACATTATCTTACTATGCCTCACACTTTATGGTATGTGCATGTGCCAAAAATTGCATTGTTAGGAAAGTTAGTGAAATTGGTAAACTCAGTGGTAAATGAAACATCCATTTAGTCAGCACACAATTATTGAATTTACTCACACACATTTAGTGAACAGCAACTCTGTGCTGGGTAGAATGTTAGGTAGTGCAATCTGAAGGACCCAGATCCCACCCTTAGGAAGCACACAAGCTGGAGGAGAAGAGAGACCAGTAAATAGGTAGCTGTGATTCAGGGTGATGAGTGATATCATAGCTGCAGGTTGGGTGTGTTGAGGTCACCTGGGAGGGGCTTACAGAGACTTCCCTGAGACTGTGATTCCCTGGCTAAGCTCAAAGGCTAAGAAAGTGCTTTCAGTGAGGGAGAGAGTTGACAAGCTTTTCAGAGACTGGAAACAGCACAGATGCAAGGGACAGACATTTTAGAGGGTACCTAAATATTCAGAACAATGCACCATCCCGGGTAGGAATGTGAAACTGAGTAAACACATGTCTTCTGTTTTTGACATTTTCATCTTCCATAAATATAAAAGCTTGCAGGGGTGCCTGAGTGGTTCTGTTGGTTAAGCAACAGACTCTTGAGTTTTGCTCAGGTCATGGTCTCTGGGGTGTAAGATTAATCCCCACATCAGGCTCCGTGCTGAGTGTGGAGCCCGCTTAAGATTCTCTCTCTCCCTCTCCCTCTGCTCCCTCAACTCCCTGCCATTGCGCACTTTCTCTCTCTCTCCCTCTCATTAAGAAAGAAAAACAAAAACAAAAAGAAAGGAAGCTTGCAGAAGGGGAGGAGAGTCAGAACAGAATGAAATAAATCCTACCAGTTTCAGCTCCTGTTTTCTGAGGTGTGAAGAGTACACTGACCAAACTAACTGCCTCTCCACCTGTTGACCTTCCACATTCTTCCACAATGCCACCACAAAGAACAGATTCAGGAAATTTTGGAGATAACAACTTTATAAAAATTTGTATTTTCTGTGAAAATATGATTTAACTTGCTTTTATTAAAATTATTTAATTCTTTAAAACAGAAAGTAGGGGCGCCAAAATGGCTCAGTCGGTTAAGCTTCTGCCTTCAGCTCAAGTCATGATACCAGGGCTGGACTCCCTGCCCAGCAGGAGGTCTGCTTCTCCCTCTGACTCCCTCTGTGTGCCCTCACTCTCTCTCTCTTCTCTCAAATAAATAAATCAAATAAATTTTTTTGAAAAGTAAATAAAAGTAAAACAGAAAGTAGCAAATAGCATCAATAAAAATAAATCTTTTAGTACATATTTTAAGCCAATCAGGAAAGCATCACAGATTTTAAATTAAATAGATATTAATAGAAATTAAATAGGGAAGGGTATGGTAGGCTAGACAATGGCCCCCCAAATATCTAGGTCTTAATTCCTAAAACCTATGAATACTACCCCATAATGTAAAAACAGACTTTGCAGGTGTGATTAAATTAAGGATCCTGACATGGGGAGATTCTCATGGAATCTCTGAATGGGCCATGAATGTAATCACACATTTCCTTGCGGGAGAATGTAGAGGGAGATTTGCATAAAGAAGAAGGCAATGCAAAAACAGAAGCAAGATGTTGCCTTGCTAGCTTTGAAGATGAAGGGAGGACAGGAGCCAGGAACACAGGCAGCCTCTAGAAGCTGAAAGAGGCAAGGAATGGATTCTCTCCATAAGGAACCAGCCCCCGGGACACCTTGACTTTAGCTCAGTGAAATTGGTTATGGACTTTTGACCTCCAGAATTGCAAGAGAACACATTCGTGTTCTTTTAAGCCACTAAATTTGTGGTAATTTGTTGCAGTGTCAAAAGCAAACAAATACGAAGAGCAAAGGAATAATTTTATAAAATTTCCAAACATGAGAACTGTCACACAAATATTATGGGAAAAACATTATTCATAGGCTAGGATTGTTAGGTAAAGTGCTTGCCATAATTCAAATTTTAACTCTGCAGTTTTTCCTTAGAGAAATTATTAAAATGTTGAAGTTTGTGGAAAAGCTTACCAAATCAGTGCACAACATTCCAAAAAGAAGACAGAAAACCAGGGATGGGAAAATTACAGTTGAATAATATAATTTATTAAACAGGCTTGTCTCATTCACTAAATCTGCTGAGAAATTACTTTAAAAGCTAGCAATAAGGTATTGTTTATATATTTATAGTTACTGCCTTGTAAGAAGGTTCTTTTAAAGTGATTCTTTCAACGAACATTCATTGAGTTAGACTTTGGGGATAAAACAGTGACCTAAACAGTCTTGAATTTCTTTAAAGAGTTTACATTCTATGTAAAGGCATATACAGTGGGAATAAAAGAGAAACCTAGGAGAGTTGCATGTTTATATTGTACTAAGATTTTCAAATATTTAACTCCATAACAGAGAATTTTTGGAAAATGAAACTGTATTAGAAAATTGGTCCAGTCATCCAGAATAGTTCTTTCTAAATAAAGAAATTTAACCAGTGATGTAATTACACTAGTATCTCATCATCTTCTTCTAGGTTAATATGCATGGTAGTTTGGAAAATGGAACATACAAAATGACAAAAAGATTGCCCTGATGCTAATTATTTACGTACACTTTGTGGAGAACATGAATAAAAATATTGTAGAGAATATTATTTTTAAAATCTTGAGATTTATGACCATTATTTTAGATTCTATGGAAATTTGAAGCCTGCCTAACTGGCACTGAAAAGTAACTGAAATGCATGACATGATTTACCCGGCATGGAGCTCAATGAATATTGTCCCACTCCTCCCTTCAAGAATAAATATTAATGCTAGAATATGCTGATAAATATCACACAAAATGATCTGAATTCTTACATCAGTACTAAACACATTATTCAACAAATATTTGTTGATTGAAGGATAAATAAAGGACTTATCATTTTCTTGGATAGTCTTGGTATCCTCCATATGTCATTTTCCCTACTCACTTAATTGATGGAGGGTAATAATGTCTTGGGGGGAAAACTGTAAATGAGATATTATACAACTTGTCCATTCTACAAAGATAAGGAATTTACCAATCCACCCTGGATAGTAAAACAATTAGCACTCAAGTAAAGATGGATACTTAATGACCACCAAATTTCACCTACACTGGTACATGTATAGAAATAGTGTATGACATAATGAAGACATATATTTTGAACATCTCAGCTGATAACCTGGAGTTAGAGGTTTGACAATATGCAGGGCTCGATCCCAGGAATCCAGTACCCCAGCAACTGGGACCATGACCTAAGCCAAAGGCAGATGCTTAACCAACTGAGCCACCCAGGCACTCTAAGCTTTTAACTCTTGATTTCTTTCGGCTCAGGTCATGATCTCAAGATAGTGGGATTAAGCCTCATGTCAGGCTTCACACTGGGCATGGAAACTGCTTGAGATTCATTCTCGTTCTATCCCTCTGCCCCTTCCCCTACTTGCACTCTCTCGAAAGAAAGAAAAGAAGAAAAAAAGAGAAAGAATGAATGAAAAAGAAAGAAAGGTTTTTTATTGAAGCATGAAACTTTAAACTCAATTCCCCTTCTCTTCCTACAAAGCAAATAACCGTCAAGTTGTTTAGTCAAAATGACATTTAAGTAGTGCCTAAGCATAGTTTTTGTTTTTGTGGCACTGTGTTATTTATTGTCCAGAATTTCTATTTTCAAAAAACCAGTGGGTGGCAGGAGCTAGCTGAGCCAGGTGGCCAAGGCATGGGACCACAGTCCCAGCCCAACCAAGGAAAAAACTGACCGTACTGTGGCATCCAGCTAAGTCCTCATCCATGTCAAAGGCAGGACCAGAGGACCCCCTTGGCCTCCTTTCTCTAGCTCAATATTTAAATCTATTTTTCTTTTTAACATTATGTTTGAGATTTGAAAGAAAACTTTCATAGGATTAATTTCTACTCCAAGAAAGAAAGGATGTCAAAAATTAAAAACTAATAATTCTCTGTGATATAACTCTAGAAACAAAATTAAATTAAATTAAATTGAAGTGTCTGAAGAGTGGGGTATAAAAATACCCTAAGAGGGGTCTTAAAGAGCAGGTCAAGAGAGCACTGTGAGATCTGAGAAACAATGTTGTAGATACACTGAAAATAAGACACCAATCACTTTTAAACTAGAATCTGGCTATTAATAGAATTAAATTCATACGTCATCTTATACCCACAGAACGTGTGTTTATGTCTCTGTGCATAACTTCCTTCATGATTCATGTGGGCCTAAATGAAAGCATTTAGTGACCCCAGTGGAAATGCACAGTGGAGAAAGGAAAGTGAGTTATACTGGGTTGTATTTTCATCATTGAGAGAATTAAGAGAGTAGTAAAGGTAAGGGAAATGGATACTCCCTCGGGATACAGTCCCTGAAGTAGCTGTACATTGATACAGTGACCCACATCCCAGTGTCTAATCCTCAGCTTTGCAAGTTCTCAAATGTTATTTAGTCAAAAAACCTAGAGTCAATCAGTTTCCCAGGTCTGATATACGTATGTCTCTCAAACTCACAAGTGACATCAGGACACCAATTTATAAAAGAAATAGTCCTCTATTGCTGTAGTATTTACCTATTTTTTTTTCCAAGATATTTTGGAAGCTAATTTCATAACCAGAAGTTTCCTTCTATAACCGGAATTGGAGAAAAAGAAGTTGCATAGTCAACAGGGGTTATTTTATCAAGACCTTGCAAACCATTAGGAACTATCTTTGGCCTTCAACAGAATGACTGATTTTTTTTTTTTTCCTTTTTGGTAATGCTGGATAAATAAGGATGAGTTCTTTAACAAGAAATTAATCTAACTTAAGTTAGATTGTCCTACTCTAGATATATTACAGGTTACTCTTTTCTCTCTCTCTTTCTCTCTCTCAATGCACAATTTAATTTGTTTCATTTTACAAAGAATCATATTTTTCTAGGACAAGTTACCCTCATGAACCCACTGACAAACAACATTTATGTATTTCTGCTTTGAATAGCTTTTGGGTTCCTTATTACTAATCATGCTCCAAGACCATCTTATCTTCTAATTATCAGGAAAACTCCATTTCACTCATGTATGCTGACTCCATGGAGAACACAAGCAGAGAAACTAAATCTGGCTATAGAGATGATGCCTCAAAGAGTGTCTCACCATGATATCTAAGCTAATCCAATCTGGAAGTTATATCAAGGAAAGAAAACATTGTCGCCAACCGAAATACTAAAAGACAGGCAGGTAGCAATGTATACCAGATCCAGTCCTCCCAGGCAACAGGCGAAAGTGAAAAAAAAAAAAAAAATGTAGGGGAGCCTGGGTGGCTCAGTCAGTTAAGCATCTGGCTCTTGATTTTGGCTCAGGTCATAATCTCAGAGTCTTGAGATTGAGCCCTATATGGGACTCCATGCTCAGCAGGGAGACTGCTTAAGTTTCTCTCCTCTCCCTCTGCCCCTCTCCCTGCTCTCTTTCACTAGTATGGTCTCTTGCTCTCTCTCCCCAAAATAAATAAAAAGTCTTAAAAAAAAATGGAAAGAAGAAGGCAAGTCAGACAACATCCAACAAAATGAGCTGAAATTCAGGGTAGAGTTCCAATCCCAAAAGGAGGAATTGAGAGCTAATTAGAGAGTCACAGTAGAGATTCAATCGGACTTTATAGATCAACACAATGGAAAATAATGGAAGTATTTGATTGGTTGGTATATGTGTGTCCAATGACACCAGACACTGACTTTATGAAGGCAGAGTGACATGAGGTTAAGGCATGGGCTTTGGAATTAGAGAGACATGCAGGCTAATTCTGTTTCCACCACCTACCAGCTAGGTGCTAATAGCCAGCCTCAGTTGTCTCATCTGTAAAATAGAAATTCTATATTTAAATAGTAAAACACTTGGTACAGTGCCTAGCACTGTAGATGCTCAATGAATAATAGCTATTATTATTCCAGCTTCTAGTTGAGAGGCTGCTGACAGATTGCCTGCTTTGGTGAGGATCTGTGAGTGTTTCTGAGCTAGCAGGATGAAGACACCCATGTCTGACACCCCGAGGGCCTGAGGAAGGCAAGGACTAGCTGACTGATTCCTCAACATGTGAAAAACCAATCAAGATGAAATTTGATGCAAAGAAGGAGTAGGGGCTTTGGAGAACAACCAGGGTTCAAATCATGCCTTGTTCTTCCATTTATGACATATATAAGCAAAATATTTTCTCTTTTGAGGCATTAACAATTGTTTATTTGTAAAACAGAAATAATACTTATCCCTCGAGGTCAAAATAAGAGAAAAAAAATGAGATGATGGGTTTTTAAAGTGCTTAAAACACAGTAGATCTTTAAATGTATTTCCCTTTCCTCTCCCTTTCCAATTTGTTTATATATGAAAGAAAAAGGACATTGTCAGATTTGTCAATGTTTGAAAAGTATATCACCTCGTCTGCAAAAATTATTCTTCATATAGTTCGCATCACAGTGGGAGGACTGGAAGAAGTAATGATTGAGGGAGCTGTGACTTAATAGAACAGACTATAAATACTAAAGTAGGAGAGAACTATTATAAATAATATCAGAAAAAATGTTGACATCAGAGTAACAGAAGTAGAATATAAAGTTTCTAAAATAAGATGCTTAATCAAATGTATGGAGTTTTTTAGTTACAGATTGATGAAAATTGGGAGGGAAGGATATTCAGGTGGAATAATTGATTTAGTAATAAACATTTAAGTTTCCTTCAGGTCTTTTCATGGTTTAATAGCTTATTTCTTTTAAGTGCTAAATAATGTTCCATTGTTTGGATGTACCGCAGTTTATTTATCCATTCATCTGCCATCACACATCTTGGCTGCTTCCAGGTTTTGGCAATTATGAAGAAAGCTGCTATAAATATCTCTGTGCATGAGTTTGCGTGGATCTAAGTTTTCAACTCTTTTAACAAAATCCAAGGAGTGCAATTGCTGGATCATATGGTTAAGATTATGTTTAGTTTTGTGAGAAACTGCCAAACTGTCTTCCAAAGTGGCTGTACCATTTTGTATTCCTACCAGCAAAGTATGAGAGTTCCTGTTGCTCCACACCCTTGCCGTCATTTGGCGTCGTCTGTGTCCCAGATTTTGGACATTGCAATAAGGTGAATAGTAGCATCTCATTGTTATTTCAGTTATCTCACACACCATTAACAGTCAGTCACCACGGTTAGATTCAAAGCATTATTTCTACTTTATCATCTATAGGCAACAGTGCAAATTTCAGTTCAGTTCTCTAACCCTTTGCAGCATTGGTTTGGTTTCAACTCAGGTGAGCGTTATTCAGGGACTAATCTGAGACTTGGGTGAATCTCATTTCTGCTCCGTTAAGCCTTTGCTGTGGTGCTTTGATCTTATCTCCTGCTTGTAGCGCTCAGGGGTTAGACTGAGTCTCATGTAGTTTCATAAACAGAAATTAGGGGGCCCCATTCTTCAGCTTTCTCCTTTCCTGTGTCCTCCACTCTCCTGATTGGTTCCTCTGGCCAGAAGGATGGGTTTCTTCTGTAGTTTTAGTTGCCTATGCTGCTGTGCTAATCCATGACTAAGGACATGCCCCGGGGGAAAACTGCTTCAGAAGAAACACAGGCTTAAGCTTGATTCCAATTCACAATACTGCTGTTGTTTACTTTTCAGAGTTCACAGGTGGTTCTTTTTGTATTTTGCTCTGTATTTGTAATCAGCTGGAGGAGTTGCTATAATAGGCTTATTCCACCACAGTGGACCCAGAACCAAAAACACTTTTGGAAACCTTTTAAGTAACTCTAAGAGAACGAAAGGAAGAGTTGCTGCTTCTTTCCTTATTAATAATTCCACTTATTACAGAGCAACAAAAAAGAGATAATTTTCACAGCAAAAGATAGAAATTTTTTAAATGTATGACAGAACATACAATGACTGAACTCTGATCAATTGGAAAACTTGAAAATTAATATAAATTAATATCATCTAAAAATAAATGGTTGGACAAAGATAATTAGTGAACAACAAACCAGAAGCAGCAATGTTAGTCATGTAGAATTTATTTTTTAGCAACTTTATTGAGATATAATTCACATGACATATAATTCGCCTATATAATGTGTACAATTTGATAGTTTTTTGTATATTCAAAGATAAGTGCAACCATGACCACAATTTTAGAAAGTTTTCATCACCTCAAAAAAAAAAAAAATCCCATACTCTTTAGCAGTCTGAGCCA
Source organism: Enhydra lutris kenyoni (assembly GCF_002288905.1). Lineage (NCBI taxonomy): Eukaryota > Metazoa > Chordata > Mammalia > Carnivora > Mustelidae > Enhydra > Enhydra lutris. Next base: position 2,257,563 of record NW_019154125.1, on the reverse strand, counting down.
ACCCAACCCTCCAAATCTTCCATCTCTACCCCAGCAACCATTAATCAAGTTTCTGTCTCTATAGAGTTCCCCATTTTGGACATTAATCTGAAATAAATCATATAATATGCAGTCTTTTGCAATTGACTTCTTTCACTGAGCATGATGGTTTCAAGGTTTATCCACATTGGAATATCTATCAGTATTTTATTCCTTTGTAAGGCCAAATAATAATCCCTTGTAGGTATAGACCACATTTTCTTTATCCAATTGATGGATATTTGGGTTATTTCCACCATTTGGCTCTTATGAATAAAGCTCTCACAAACATTAATGTACAAGAATTTGTATAGATAAATATTTCCATTTGGGTAGATATGTTTTTGTTTATCCTGGATATATACCTATGGTGGAATTGCTGTGTCCCATAGTAATTATGTGTTTAATTGTTTGAGCAACAGACTATTTTCCAAAGTGGTTGCACCAATTCATATTCACACCAGCAGTGTACGAGGGTTCTGGTTTCCCTCAGCCTTGTCAACACTTGTTACCTGACCTTTTTGATGATAGCAATCCTGGTGTATATGAAGTGGTACTTGTTACAATTTTGATTTGTCTTTCCCCAATGACTAATGATCTTGAGCATCTTTTCATGTGCTTATTAGCCATTTGTATATCTTCCTTGGAGATATATCTATTTAGATCTTTTGTCCATTTTCTTATTGGCTTGTCAGTTTACTGGTGAGTTGTAAGAGTTCTTTATATGTTCTGGGTATAAGTACCTTACCATATATATGATTTGCAAATATTTTCTCACATTCTATGGGTTATCTTTTCACTTTCTGGGTGATGTCCTCTGAAACAAAAAAGTTTTTACATTTTTATGAAATCCAATTTTTTTTCTTTTCTTGCTCATATTTTTGGCATCATATCTAATACATGACAAATACAAACTCATGAAGATTTACCCCTATGGTTCATTCTAAGAACTTGAGAGTTTTAGCTCTTGCATTCAGATTTTTGATCCATTTTGAGTTAATTACTTCAAAACCTAAGTAGAAATTAAAGCAAAAATATTACATGAGATAAGTAGTCCATTGAAAATATTTTAAGAGTTAATAAAAACATAACAACATTGAAATTTGGGGGGCAAATTCATAGCAATTAAATGCAGTTTTTCAAAGGTTAAAACTGGGGACACCTGAGTGGCTCAGTCTGTTAAACATCCAACTTTTGATTTGGCCTCTGGTCATGATCTCAGGGTCCTGAGATGGAGCCCTGCATTCTCGCTCTTCCCTTCCTGTGCCCGTCCCTGCCCCCTGCTTCTGTCTACCTGTGAGTGGCTATGCTCCTGCCCTCTCTCTCTTTAAAAAAAAAAAAAAAAAAGCCGGGGCGCCTGGGTGGCTCAGGGGCTTAAAGCCCCTGCCTTTGGCTCAGGTCATGGTCCCAGGGTCCTGGGATCGAGCCCCACATCAGGCTCTCTGCTCAGCAGGGAGCCTGCATACTCCTCTCTCTCTCTGCCTGCCTCTCTGCCTACTTGTGATCTCTATCTGTCAAATAAATAAATAAAATCTTAAAAAAAAAATTTTTTTTTAAAAAAGCCACAAAGGTAAATTGATACTTTTAATCCTTTTATTTCTCACAAATGAGAAACTTAATTCAAATTCAACTGAAGATTTACACAACAAGCAATAACAAAATCTCTAAGGAAAATGGTAAAAGTAGTTAGAAAACAAATTAAACAGTGAAATTGATTATTACCAAACAATTTATTAAGTTTAAAATTCAGAGCTAATACATTACACACATCTCTGTTAAATCTAAACAGAAAAAAAAATACAAATTGTTAAAAGCTACATATAAGACGTCACATTGAGTATCAAACATAAAAATTTTTATTACAGAATACACAACTGTTTGCTAGTAGCATTCAAAACTTCTAGAAAATATACAACTTTCCTTTATAAGTAAATTAAAACAGGACATACAAAACAGGTATTTATGAAGAATTCAGAAAATCATCAATAAGCAAACTCCATAAAATGGCTCCTGCTATAATGTATGTACTATTGGACTTCTTTTTATTTAAAGAGATAGTTTTCATTTAACAAAAAAGATGAGAAAACTTCATTATTTATTATGTAATGTAAATAATCCTGATTCCAGGAGTTCCAATATTGACAAATCCAATATAAGAAGAGCCAGAAGTAGGGGCGCCTGGGTGGCTCAGTGGTTTAAGACTCTGCCTTGGGCTCAGGTCATGATCTCAGGTTCCTGGGATCAAGCCCCACATTGGACTCTCTGCTCAGTAAGGAGCTTGCTTCCCCCTCTCTCTCTGCCTGCTTCTCTGCTTACTTGTGATCTCTCTCTCTGTCAAATAAATAAACAAAATCTTAAAAAAAAAAAAAAAGAAGAAGAGCCAGTAGTAGAGAACAGAGCAGAGAAGAGAAATTATTACTGAATACAAAAAGGTTTCCTAAAACTGAAGTGCATGAGTATTCAGAAAAATAAAAGTACTGTTAAGCTCTGAGTGATCAAAATTCCATGTAAAAATTCCATGTAAAATTTTTAAATACCAAAGGTATAAAGAACAGTACTAAAAGTTGCAGCTAATATTTATTGAGGGATAGGTATACGAGCTACTCTTCTAAACACTTCACGAATACTCATTTAATCCTCTTAACAATGCTTTAGTTAAATAGCATTTTCTCCTATGTACAAATGAAGAAAGTGAAAGACAGAGGATTTAAGTAACTTATCAAGTTCATACTGAAAGTTAGCAGTGGAGCTGAGACACAAACCTAAGATAATGTGACTCTGGAGCCCCAACCTTTGGCCACTAAATCCAAAAGAAACAACAGGTCCTTTTAAAGGAATGAGAATCATACTTATATCAAATTTCTCATTATCACTGACATCAACGATGTTACTGTAATTCCAGTGTTCTAAAGGAAAATTATTTTTAATTGTATAAATCTGTTTACCTAGCTAAACTATTATCATTTCTGATAACAGAATGACATTTTAAACATAAAAAGACACAGAAATTTGTAAGGACCTATTTAGCCAGAGCGACTCCATCTTGGGTAAATAGCCATTTTGTTGTTTGTGCAGTAAACTTAAATTGACACTCCCCCCCAGAGAAACATACTTAGAAATAAGTCCGGGAAACCAGTAAAATGTAGTCGGCTAGTTCCTGATAACAGAGCCCAGAATACAAGGACGAGTCAGGCCAGATAGAGACATCTAATCAGTACGAAGTACTGTTTGTAACAGTGAGAAGGTCTTGCCCAAACTTAAATGACTCCATCTTGGGAAGGACGACAATCTTATTATTCACACTGAATATGTTAACTGACTAAGCCTTCCCAGAAAGTACTGTTTGTAATGGTTCCTAGTATGGGGTAATCTTGAATAACACGTCACCGGACCAGATGGAACTAGCCAATCAACAAGAGACACACAAACCCGGTGGGTTGAGATACCAAAATATGGGTTACAGTTTTACCCAATAAAAGATTGCCTGTAAGATTGGGAGGGGTCGCTCTCTTCGGAGATAGCCCTGACTGGTCAGTCAGTCGATTCTTGAGCCTCTAAGCTGGGGGTGGTTGCTCTCTTCAGAGATGGCCCTGGCCTGTCAGTCTGACTTCCAGTGCTTGGCATAGAATAGAGCTTTGCATAACTTTAACTTGTTTCAGTCTCATTCCCCATGGCCAATCAGTCTGACTTCTAATACTTGGCATAAAATAAAGCTTTAAATAACTTTCACTTTGTCTCAGTCTCGTTTTGTTTAGTAATGGACCTAACAAAATTTCCTTCTTTTTTTTTTTTCCTTTAAGATTTTATTTATTTATTTGACAGACAGAAATCACAAGTAGGCAGAGAGGCAGTCAGAGAGAGAGAAGGAAGCAGGCTCCCCGCTGTGCAGAGAGCCCAATGCAGGGCTCGATCCCAGGACCCTGGGATCATGACCTGAGCTGAAGGCAGAAGCTTAACCCACTAAGCAACTCAGGAGCCCCCAAAATTTTCTTCTTATGCACATTCTCTAAGGAGTTACTTAAGGGTGTTCTCCAGAAAAACAAAGACAAATGAAAAAAGACAACTCATGGTAAGAGGGAATTTAATCCAAGAGATCCAACCCAGGGTTTAACACAATATCTCAATACTACAATGGGTCAGTACAAAAACTAGGTTACTAAAGAGTAAGATGGGGGTAACTGGGTGGCTCAGTCAGTTAAGCATCTGCCTTTGGTTCAGATCATGATCTCAGGGTCCTGGAATCAAGCCCCACATAGGGTTCTCTGCTTGGTGGGAAGTCTGCTTCTCCCTCTCCCTCTGCCTCTGTGATTTCTCTCTCTCTCTCTCAAATAAGTACATAAATTCTTTTTTAAAAATTAAGAGTGGGCACCTGGGTGGCTCAGTTGTCGGGCATCTGCCTTTGGCTCAGGTCATGATCACAGGGTCCTGGGATTGAGTCCTGCATTGGGCTTCCTGTTCAGGAGGAAGCCTGCTTCTCCTTCTCCTGCTCTCCCTGCTTGTGTTCCCTCTCTCACTGTCTTTCTTTGTCAAATAAACAAATAAAATCTTTAATAAATAAATAAATAAATATTAAAAATTGCAAGATAATTGACGGTTTTGAGGAACAAGTATCTGGGATAAAAAAATACATGATTCAGCAACAGCATGATTAAGAAGATGGAAAAACTTGAATATATTGCAGATATTTTATTAAAGAAAAATTAGAAAAAAGAAAATTTAGAAGAACAAATAAAAAAATGATACACAAAGTCATGGTCTAAATGTGAAACCAATCAGAATGTGGCATAATTATTTATTTTTAATGATTTTATTTATTTATTTGAGAGAGAGAGAGCACAAGCAGTTTGGAGGGGCAGGGGAAAAGGGAGAAGCAGACTGCCCCCTAAGCAATGAGCCCCGCATGTGGCTCAATTCCAGGACTCTGAGATCATGACCTGAGCTGAAAGTAGATGTTTCACCAACTGAGCCACCCAGGCATCCCTATGGCATAATTTAAAGCAAATGCTAAAATGTAAGAAAATTCTATCCATTTTACCAATGATAGGATCTTTCTCCTTAAAAAGGACATTGCCTCAATTTACATGAGAGTTGATATGCTGGTCAAAGCTGATAGAAAGTGAAATTAAGTGATTAAAATTTGCATAGGTAATCAACTGAAAAAAATAATACAATTTAACAAACTTGGAAGGATGAGGGCAAAAAAGTGAAAGGAAAGGAATCAATTGTAAACAAGAGTAAATAAATATTTCCTACAAGCAATTAATCAATGAAAAGAGAATACTTTTTAGAATTATGAAAACAAACTTTAAAGGTGAGGGAAGTAAAATTGATAATCAGGGTGGGGAACAACTTCTTCTTTCTTCAGTATTTCCTTAATTTCCTAATTAATTCCTTAAGAGTTTCATTAGTGAAACACTTCTCCCTCTCTCACCCTGGTTGGCATATTTCTAAAGAATGGGGCATTAGCATAGCTTTACTCTGTTTTCTTTTTCTCTTGAGACAAAAGCCACACACTGAAAGCTTTCATTCCTCTGTGCTCTCTTCTGTTCTACAGAAAGGTAGAGACCTTTGGTGGTTCAGCACTGCTTCTTCTTTTTTTTTTTTTAATTTTTTTTATTTTTTGTAAACATATATTTTTTATCCCCAGGGGTACAGGTCTGTGAATCACCAGGTTTGCACACTTCACAGCATTCACCATAGCACATACCCTCCCAATGTCCATAACCCCACCCTCCTCTCCCAACCCCCCTCCCCCCAGCAACCCTCAGTTTGTTTTGTGAGATTAAGAGTCACTTATGGTTTGTCTCCCTCCCAATCCCATCTTGTTTCATTTATTCTTCCCCTACCCCCTTAAACCCCCATGCTGCATCTCCACTTCCTCATATCAGGGAGATCATATGATAGAAAGGGGAACCCTCCTACACTGTTGGTGGGAATGCAAGCTGGTGCAACCACTCTGGAAAACAGCATGGAGGGTCCTCAAAATGTTGAAAATAGAACTACCCTATGACCCAGCAATTGCACTGCTGGGTATTTACCCTAAAGATACAAACGTAGTGATCCGAAGGGGCACGTGCACCCGAATGTTTATAGCAGCAATGTCTACAATAGCCAAACTATGGAAAGAACCTAGATGTCCTTCAACAGATGAATGGATAAAGAAGATGTGGTATATATACACAATGGAATACTATGCAGCCATCAAAAGAAATGAAATCTTGCCATTTGCGACGACATGGATGGAACTAGAGGGTATCATGCTTAGCGAAATAAGTCAATCAGAGAAAGACAGCACTGCTTCTGATTGATTAAGTAACTATCTAATGCTGGAGAGCAGTATTAGGAAGACCATTTGTCCATAGATGTAAGCCACATTTCCTACATCAGTTTTAAGAATTATTAAGGAATTATTTTAGTTTCATCCATTTTGCTAGGTAAACATACTTCTCAGTTGCTTAATAATGCAGACAAATAAAAGGGTGTTATTTGTTGGCCTCCTTTTAAGCCTTAACCTTTGGTATCTTTTTTTTTCTTTTAAGATTTTATTTATTTATTAGACAGAGAGAGAGAGCACAAGCAGGGGTAGCAGGAGAGGGAGAAGCAGCTGGCCGAGGGAGAAGCAGCAGCCAGAGGGAGAAGCAGCAGGGATCCTGGTGTGGGATTTGATCTAGGACCCTGGGATCATGACCTGAGCCAAAGGCAGATGCTTAACCTACTGAGCCACCCAGGCACCCCCTACCTTTAGTATCTTGAAAGAGCTATTTTCTGTGGGTGGTGAGATTTAGCTGTCTATGTACATGTTCTAAGGACATCAGAGCCGCAGAGAAATTTTGAACTTCATTTAGCATTTTCATTAGTGATAATATTTGCATCTTTATATTGAAAAGAATTTTTATTTGTTTTGTCAGATAATAACAATAAACAATTATGCTAATATTAGGAACCAATAAATATTAGTGAAAAAAGATCCAAGCATAAGACACAAGAAATTAAAATTCATATGCTATTTTATTTATATTGGAAATATCAAAAAGAATTCATTTTATCTTTTCAAAAATCCGTATTTTGCTACTTCTTGTCTCTGTGCATTGAAAAGACCAGAAGCAAAGACTGGAAAAACCTTTCCTCTAAAAAAGTAGACTTAAGAAAAAAAAGATTTTATTTATTTGAGTGCACAAGCAGGGAGAGGGGGAGAGGGAGAGGGAGAGGTAGGCTCTCCGCTGAGCAAGGAGCCCAATGCGGGGCTTAATCCCAGGACCCTGGGATCATGACCTAAGCAGAAGGCAGACACTTAACCTACTGAGCCACCCAGGCGCCCCTAGAAAGGAGACTTTTGTCATAGAGAACATTCTGGGTTCATTTCACTATGATTACTCTTGTCTTCCTCCTATCAGGCTCCCAGGAGTTTCTCGCTCTAGAGCTAGTTCACCTCAACCACCAGCAGTAAATCAAAATTATGACTTGAGCACTCCTCCCAGTTCATGGCTTCAGCAGCTTCCGCTCCAGGTATGTAGATCATGTCAACGGTACTCTGAATGCCCTTCTCTCTTCAGGTTTCAGCATAACGGTTTGCTCTGTTACCCACTTCTCTGATAAGCCCAGGGAAAATCATCAATTTTCTGTTCACCCAATTGTTTTCTTGTTGTAAGGAAGGGAGTGACAATTTCTAAGCTCTTCACGTGTTGGAGCTGAAGCCACAAGTGCTTTGCCACTATTTGCTTTGCTTTTGTGTGTTTGAAGTTGTTCTCGCTTTTTAAAAAACATTTTATTTAATTATTTAAGAGAGAAAGAGAGCACGCATGTGTGCACAGAGGGAGGAACAGAGGGGGAAGGAGAGGTACAAGCATACTCCCCACTGGGCAGGGAACTCCACATGGGGCTCTACCCTAGGACCCTGAAATCATGACGAGCTGAAACCAAGAGTTGTGCACTTAATTGACTGAACCACCCAGATGCCCCTTGAAACCCTTCATATTAAAACTTAACAAGAAGAAGATTGAGAAAGACATTTTAGTAATTCCTCTGAAAATAATCCCAGTGCCTGAGAAGCATTATAGCAATATAGTACAGTCAGTAAGGGTGATATATCTTTTAAAAAAGCATATAGAGTCATGTAATACTGCTTATTAAGTGATATAAAGTCTTAATGTGTTATTCAAGTATATATGTGCCACAGTCGTGCCTATGTAAACTCTGTAAACACATAGGAAACATCTGAAAGGAAAGACACACCATATATTGATATGCCTCCTATATGGGGTGTGTATCTCATTAAACTCATTAATCTCATTAAATTTATTGTTGAGCAAGTGCTACTGATCAGGGTACTTCATATCCTTCAGATGCATTTTACTGGAGGAAAATGCTTTAAAATGCCCATCCACAGCCACTGCTTCTTTCTTTAGCATACGGTTGAGACTACCTCTTTGGCTGTCCTCTCTGAGAACACAGTTTCATACCTTTTCAGCAGTAAAATTGGGAAAGTCAACCTTTTTGCCCCAGTAAGTATAACGTAAACTTGTAGCCATAATTAGATTTACTAATGAAGGACCCTGTAAGTCTGTGTTCCTAAATTCTAAAAACTTCCCACCATTGGAAATAGAATTCCTTTTGTTTTAGTTCAGTTGAACACATATTTGCATCACTACTCTATGACAGGCTCGGTGATTGGATTCTGGGAAAAATGGAAAGATGAAGAAGCAGTGCCTACCCACCGAGACTTTATAATGTAACAGGGTGAGAGAGAATGAGGTAAATAACTATCAAACAAGGTTGAATAATATTTATAAAAGGAAGAGATCACACTGGAAAGTCTTTAGGAAAGCAGTGGTATTCGTCATGGGCCTTGACTAATAAACAGACAGGATGTGAGCAGACAAAGATAGGGAAGGGGAGGATTTCTAAGAGAGAGCCCTGAGCAAAGACACAGAGTCAGCAAGGCTTGAATAAGCTTGGAAAGTTAAAGCGATTATTCTTTTTATTGATCAAGTTTAATGACTGAGATTATTTTATATCAAAATCCCAAAGCAGCCACTTGAAGAAGGTTTAATTTAGTCACTTTGAAATAAACTTTACCCTGAGCTCCAAAAACTAAATACATTTCTCAACTCCATCCTGAATGGAATCATACAAATTCAGTTTGAGGTATATTATAGAAACAAATGAAGACAAATTTAGATTAAAGTTCCCAAATCCTGATCTTTATTCCTTCATTCAAATGACAAGTACAATTTCAGACAATGTGTTCCCTAAATGCATTAGATTACGTACCACGGACCTAATAGTTCTTGCTTAGAAAATGGACTATGTACACCTTTCAGAATATGAGAAACACCAAGAGGATCTTGGAGCTGGGGTCAGTGAGGATATGGGATGGCAGGAGATAGGCAGACTTGAGCAAAAAAATCTGTTGTCACATTTTCCACACTTCAATTGCTAATAAAAACTTGGTAATGATGGCAGAAGTCTTTTCTGGAAACACTTACGACATTGGTAATGACCCATACTGGGGAGATAAATCCAGTATGTAGCCATGCTTAAGTAAAAGAAATTCTTATTACCTCATTTGTCTACTAATAAGTGTGTCTTTGGAGGGTCCTTTAAAAATTATTGATATGGTGAGTGATAAAAGAAGACTGTTATTGCCTGAAAACACTGAATAACTTATCCTCATTATAGCACATCCACTGGAGGTTTCTCTGTTTGCATGAAAGGTAGAGTTCAGAGAAGTCTGCTTTTATTATGGAAAAGAAAAATCATGTCCTTGATCATTTTTTTAAAATTCAGCATTATTGAAAGATTTTAGCTGTCTTCTTTGGTGTAGTTGTGACGTCATCTTCAAAATCTAAGTTAATATAACTGTATCTATTCCACCCTTTTCTTAGACTTTCAGGGATGTCCTGTCTTGACTTAGAATTTATTCATTATTTATCACATATTTGTTAAATCGTAATACATGTCATTTGTTAAATTGTAATATCACATATATTATAAATCGTAATATATGTTAAATTGCAGTGTGTTGGATGCTGGGGACTCAGCTGGAAACAATTCGGACAAGAGCCCTACCTCATGTCAAGTTTTCATCCAGCACTTACCCGTATGATTACAATATCTCTCCTCCTCTAGCATAAGCTCTATCGCCGTTTCTTCTTCTGGGTTCTGTTTGGTGCTAGCACAAGGCCTTGAATGTAGGTGCTTGCTAAATATTTACTAAGTACAATTTCAACTTTCATTTTCTACCTTACATTATAGTTGACTATGTCCTGGTATTCTTCCTAAGCTAGTGACTGAGGAGAGACAATGTGGCAGAGATCTACTCTTCTGCTAGGACGCACAGTTAGACTACATTTCCCAGCTTCCTTTGCAGTTGTGACCACAAAACTAAATACTAACCGGTAGTATGAGAGAAGCGACACCCTAGAAACATAACCTCTCTAAGCCTGGTCATAAAATCCTCTCGTAAGATATCTTCTGTACTGTTGGATGTTGACATCCTCAAAGTCATCAGAAGCCAGCAGAACCTGTCTGACAAGGTCATAGAATTACTGTGTGAAGCAGAACTCTCCTACTCACCTGAATCTGTCTTGGGCTCTTGATAGAAATGAGAAATAAACTTCTATTATGTGTATGTCATTAGTTATTTTTAGTCTATTTATTATAATGCAAAGGTTATCCAAATTAATAAATGTCTTTGCACCTTGTACAAAATAAACTTCAAAATGCTAAATGATGGGATTGAATTTAGAAAAAGGAGTCTCCTCCCTTTGTGTCATAAACCAGCACTAGCTACAGTTGGCATATGACTGCTTTTGCTAGAAAATACCAAAGAACAGGAAGTCACAAGGTTCACTGTCCTTGTTTAATAGTCAAGTAAGTGATAGCACAAGTGAATGATGATTTATAGGAAGTACTTTTTCCCTCTGTATTAGGAATTCAAAGTTGGGGGGAAATTGAATATGTTTATAATCTTCCCAAGCTCCATAGGCTCACTGATCAGACTGGAGTTTATTTAGCCCTATCCAAGATAGTTGTCAAAATTAATCAACATGTCTATTTACTTCTCTCTTTACCTACAGTTCTCCTTACCTACAGTTCTACAGTTCTCAGAAGTACACCTTCTGCTAGTTTACCTCAAAAGACCAGAAAGATGTCTTTCAAAGTCCCTTTTGCTCGGTATCCAAATTACAATTAAATGCATTTTGATAGAAGTAAAGACAGAGCTGACAACACACACACACACACACATGGAGGATAGCTCTATGCTAGCTCACCAATAAATTACATGTTCTTTCCCAAATAGAGAAAAACATTTATTTCAGAAAAGATTACATATTTTTTCTATCACTTTGTGATTTCATAGGAAGTGGATATGATTTAGCTAGAATACTTGGACCAGAAAATAAATGACTCCTGCTCATCCTGTGGGTGCCAACTACGTTCAAGCATGAGGGGTTGCTGGCCCGCAGTGCCAACATACAGCACCTTCGCAGGGAGGCCAAGGCCCTCATGCTCCAGCAATACCAGACGGCGCTCCGATGAGGCGGGCTGCTTCTGGCAGGTGGTAGCACAGGAGGTAGTAAGTGAAAGCAGCTCAGCATAAATAGTTCCAGTGAAATACAAGAATAATACTCTGGCGTCCTCAACTCATTTTCTCTCATTCATGACTCACAATAAACACATATTTGGATGGGCAAATGGCTAAACTACCCCAAAGAAATGAAGGTTCATCTCTAACCTCTAAATGGAAACCCTCCACTGATCTCGAAACCTTTCCCCCTCAAGTTAAGCAAAGTTTGAACAGATATGATTCTCTCCTCATTGACCTTGGAAATCTGTCCCAGGCTGTCAGCCATTCTGGTCATCTCTTCTAGACCAGCTGCTGTCTTCATATCAAGGGGGATTTGGAGCATTCCATGGGTCAGAAGAAGGTAATGCATTCTGGGCCATTTCTAATCCCTGGAAAGCCCCAGGTGTATAAGATTGAACCAGCCAACAAGAGAAAAAGAGGAAGACACAGAGAAACAGAGACAAAGGCAGGAAAAAATGAACTAAGGATCCTAACACATCCATAGACTAACAAATAACTAACTAACAAATTTAAAGTATAATATCTCTAAGAATTAAGACATTTCTTTGTAGGAGTGAAAAATGTAATTTCAGGGTTTTACTTTTGGGAGATAAAAATGAAAATTTACAGAGACTCTTCATATTTAAAATACATTGTGTTGAAACTTTTTGATGGATAAAAAATAAATTTATTATACTATATGCTCTCTAATTTTGCATAGGTTTAAAAATTCCCCCATAATAATTACAAAAATAAGAAAAACCTACATAGTCAACACTAAGATTAATAACTATTTCTCACCTATTTACCATGTTTATAACTCTATTAAGTTTGATTTTTCAGAAATGTTCCTATTCCTACAGATAGAATTACCAAGAGATTATATAACTCTAACAATAAAATCCCTTTGTAAAGGAGAGGGGGAAAATTTTTAAAAACTCAGAAGGAAGAAATTAAAAGTTTCTGGAGTGACTAATCATGGACTATAGGAATTGCTGGGAGTGGAGTTGTTTCATTTAGAGCTCCAAAATTTGTCAAGATTTTACAACCTGCATCTACGTGACAGACTAAATGATACAGGAATAGGTACTGAAACCAATTGTATGGAATGGAAAACTCTGCTTTTAATCTATTCACTGCAAAATTTACTAGGTCTGTTTAGGTAAATAGGCTCTAAAATGATAAGTAGCACAAACATCAGAGGTTTTAAATCCAGTTCTTGTTTAATAGGTCAGAATTTCAAGTTTGATTAAATTTTGCACTCTGCTGTCACCTGATTTCTATTCAGCCTAGAATAATTACTTTCAGGACCTTGCTAATTGGGATGACTATCAAAGACAATTTATCATGTGGCTTATTTTTACTTCTTAATATTTTCAATATTTAGTGTTCAGAATTTATAAAATTACAGTAAATTAGATTAGTATTCACAAAAAGTCAACATGCAATTCCCACAATTTAGCATTTCAAGGTCATCGTTGACCCTCCAATCTTCAATAAACCATTTGAGATTATGTTACTAAATTCTGTATGTAATTATAACTTGGCCATAGAAAAGTTTTACTCCATAGGGATTTCTGGTAAATTGCTCTTTCTTGGCATTCTCTTTGCCTATGAAATGAGGAAAGCTGAAGTAATTCATCCTTTAAATTGAGATGCCCCTTGAGGTGGCAAAATCTTAACAATGTGGGCATAGTAATCAGTGGGGGAAAAAAATGACCAATAAGGGACTTCAGTCTACAAAGTTGGAAAACATGTTTTATACAAACCTATCCCTGAAATCAGACACCAAATTTCCTAGGAGATGCCAGTGACATTCCCCTCAAGTACAGGGGGATGTTGTCTCTATCTGTCACTTTTTAAAAAACTATTTTTATTAATATATAATGTATTATTTGCCCCAGGGGTACAGGTCTGTGAATCGTCAGGCTTACACACTTCACAGCACTCAGCATAGCACATATCCTCCCCAATGTCCATAACGCAACCACCCCTCCATAACCGCCCCCCACCTCCAGCAACCCTCAGTTTGTTTCCTGAGATTAAGAGTCTCTTATGGTTTGTCTATCCGTCACTCTTAACTAAACATCACAGTATCCCAGGGCTCAAGGACCTGAGACCCAAGGCCTGAAACTGTTGGGATATTTATGCAACTCTGTGATAGTCCTCCTGGAAAAGCAGGTAACTGATAAGTGAATGAACTACTCAGGCAATTAATGAAATACACGCATCAAACAATGGTTCGGTAAGATCATATGACTTTGGAGGCTTCATATATGCCTGGTAATTTACATCCAAGATCCCATTTAATCCTACCAGCATGGTAAAGCCGATGTTTGTATCCCCTTTTTATAAATAAGGAACGGGAGCAACAAGGTATTAACTAACTAGTTCAAAGTCTTAAGAGGCAGAGCTAGGATTCAAACTTAGAAGTAGTTAATACTGTTGGTCCCTTGCTGACATCCTCTTGACCTGGTCATTGACTTCTGACTCTCTATAACTGCATTTCTTTTCCTGATGATTTCTCCTACCTTTTTCTGTTCCCTGCTTTGCCAGCTCTTGAAGCAGGCCAAAAATGTCTAGGAAATAACTCCCCTCAATGACTGACAGGAATTATTGTACAAATATTCCAGTTTTCCCTCCCCTCAAGGGTAATAACACCGGGTCCTGGCTTTCCTTAATGGCATCAAGCTCATTTCCCACAATGATAAGTTACTTGATAGCATGCCCTTTACTACCCAAACCTGTGTCCCTACTCGTCCACCAGAGTTTGCTGGAATCACCTTGCAAATAAACTACTTATCTGAGAGCCTGCCTCAGAGGTAACCTAAAATATGATACAAAGTCTGTCTGATTCTAAATCCTTGTGATGCCTTTACTCTTCCATACCAGGAATATGGCAGTTCAGAATGACAAGCGCCCAGGATCTGACATTGTTAATAATGAAGAAAACTGGTTGTTTAATACACATCATCTTTCTTATCAGATAGTAGGCTGCTTAAATGCAGTGGCCCGATCTATTACACCTTATGCACCACTATGGTCTGGCACATCACTAGTGAGTCCAAAGTATTTGTTACTCTCTTTTTTCCAAGCTTGATTACATACACCTGAGTGGGGGGAAAAATGGACATCCTCTTTGCTCCTCAATTTCTAGGCAATAAGACCATCCTTTCGTTCTAGGAGTGTGAGTAGTTAGGCTTCCTTGTTAAATCTCCAGATTAGGAACTCAATAAATGTGTGTTAGATTTGAATTTAAAGTACAAGCTGAGATTAATCAAAGAAAGGTGATCTGAGGGCAAGAGAAATTTGTTAGAAGTGCAGTAGCTTCACAGGGCAAACACTGAGAACCCTTTGCCCAAAGAAGAGTCTAGTTCAGGCTAAATCTTTAGGAATTTCACTGTGCACTTACTTTGTGCTATTTATTGTGCTCGACTTTGAAGACTCATAGATGGGCACCACATAGGTTCTGGCTTTTGAAGTCCCCATTGCACTGGACGTGGCAGATTATAAACCAATAGGGATGAGAAGCACACCTCACGAAGGACAAGAAAAGTGATTGTTGTAAGTGTTCTGGGATGAGGAGAGGGTGGGCAATATTCTTTGTGTGGCTTATGGAGGAATGGAAAGTTCTAAGAGGCTTCACAGAAGGTGACAGTTGAGCTGGATTTTGAAAGATTGAAAAGGAGTTTATCAACAGAAAAGGGTGGGATAGCATGGGTGGTTTTGAGGATAGAGGTTTAAGGCAACATTTCGGCTCTAAGAAGGAAAAAAAAAGTTATTTCCCCTCAAAAGTCAAATTCCTAGAGACATGAAAGTTAGGAAATGTTAAAGTTACACATTTCTACGTTGGAATTTTGGGGGGAAAACAGCAACAGCTAACCACTGCATAGTGTTTGCTCTTTGCCAGATGCTGTTCTGTGTGTTTTCCATACAAGAGCTTACTGAATTTTCTCATAATAATCCCATGTGATAAATGCTATTACATCACTACAGGTGGAAAATAAGGTACAGAGAAGTTAAGAAATTATGCAGTCATGCAGCTAGTAAGTAAAAGCCAAGTAATCTGGCATTAGAGTCTTTGCTCTTAATTAGCATAGTGCCCTTAGAAGTAAAGATGAATTAGGACCAATAGTTACAAATAACTATAGAAAATTAAAATAGATAATACCCAAAGTGAGTAGCATTTTTGTGTAAAATTTCTCTCTTACACATAATTTGTGCTCTTACATGGCATCTCAGCATGGTCACTGGAAGGCAGGATAGTGTGTGGCTAATGGAGTTCCAGCATCAGCCAAATGAGGACTTGAGTCCCTGGCAGCTCTGCTACATGCTACCTCGGAAAGCTGGATCCCATTTCTTAACTTCTGGAGACATTCGCTTCTTCACCTCTCAAATAATAATAACAGTCCCCATCTCATAGGGATGTTTTGAGAATCAAACACGATGCTGTACGTGCTGAACTTACTGGCACACAAGTGCTTAATAAATGTCAGCTATTTATATTAGCAGCAAAGTTAGTGTTATAACTTTATCATTCATTTTACAAAGCTGAGGAAATAGGCTGTGCAGGAGTTAACCGAGAGCTAGGGGAGAATGGCAGAGAAGTAAAAGAGCACTGTGGTTGGAGATACAGAACCCCCTTTTCTCCTGGGGAGTAGCAGCACCAAATCTTCCAAGTGGTTCCATGCATGACATTTTGTTCTTTGCAGTGGTAAGTCAGCAAGGCACAGACCTCAGTATTTACTTAGTCAAGGTATCTAGTGTCCCTAAATCCCAGTGATCAGGACCAGAGGGCAGAATCACCGTGACAGGCAGCACAGAAAGTGGTTTGTCTTCTCTCTCCACGAGCTGTTGGTGAGGACAATTACTGACACAGATCCATTTCTTTCCTCCTCCTAAACAAAATATGTTCTATAATAAAATATTGATAGAGTAATATAACTACTGCATAGTAAGGAACTTGGTTCTGGGAGTTACCCTCTAAATCTTTGGAATTTTCCAAATGATAGGAATATCTCTGGTATTCATCACAGGCCCTGACAGTCTATGTTAATGCAGTGATTGAGGAAGAGGTCTGGCCACATCTGAAAGACCAATCATGTGACTGGAGGGTTGTGGCTTTGAGTCACAGGATAGCAGCCCAACCTCCAGGAAGGGAGAGAGATGGAGATTGAGTTCAGCCATGTTGATTCAATCATGTCATCGTAATAAGACTCCAGTAAAATCTTTGGACATTGAAGCTGAGGGGAACTTCCTGGTTGGTGATTCACACTGATGTGTTGGAATGGTGACACATCCTGAGGACTTCACCATGTGGGTCTCTTCTTTTGGCTGATCTTGATTCATATTGTTATAATAAAACTCTAATCCCGATTCTTGAGTTCTGTGAGTCATTGTACTGAGTTACCAAACCTGAGGGGGTAGTAGAAACACCCAAATATGCAACCAGTTGGTCTAAAGTATGAGCGGCCCAACCCCTGAACTTGAAGCTAGTGTCTGAAGTGAGGAGAGTCGTGGGGTGGGGGTGGGGGGACACTGTGCTGTGAAGCTTGCCCTCAGGGTAGTTGGCATCAGAATTGCATTGCAGGGATCAACTTGAGAAATAAGTATGAAATGAATTCTGTAAGACATCATACTCCATTGGGAAAATTATAGAAAATGAGATACCATTTTAAAGCTATCTAAAAGCAAAAGAACTGTGAAGCTTTCAAAAAACACAATCTTCATAAAATCTTGCTTGCTTACCTTTATTCACATTCATTTGCATGGCTCTTGGTAGAGTCAGTGCCCACTGAAGGCCTTGCAGGCACCCGCAGGTTTTCAGTTAACCAAACCATCATATAAATGTAACTTCATCCACACGAGAATACCAATGCAACAAGATTTACTTGTTTTTCTTCTCTTTGCTTGATTCCTAACTTTTCTAAAGTTGTGCCAGAAGTTGCTAGATGTTTAAGACACCCCTTGCTTATCATAAATGCTTTAATCCAATCATTCACTCATTCGACAAGAACATATTGGCAGCTACTGTGTGTCCAGCACAGGACAAAAGATCCTGAAAAGAATGCTACATTTGGCCTCAGAAGCTTTCTGGAGTTGGATCTCCCAGCTCTGGGATCTTCAACACATCACTTGCCCTTTCTGTAAGGTAAGAAGATGGGACTAGATCACATTCCTAGGATTAGAAAAGTCCTGTCCGATTCTGAATGCTTTTGATTCCTTGAGTCAGCCCGTATCTGCTGGGAGACTGAAGCAGGAGCCCTCTTCCTCACTGTGTGTTTGCCAACTCTCTTGTGAGTCTTCCCTCAGCTCCTTCTCAAACACCCCTCCTCGTTCCATAAATCTGCATACGAAAGGACCGGACAGCTGTAGCTCTCAACAGCTTTGGTTTTCATCCCTGCCTGTGTCATCCTGCTTGCTGAAGCTGCTTTTTAAAGGGGCCAAGCCTCCTTTCAACAATTCTAAATATTTTTGAAGTTACGAACCAGAACATAACAAGCTTACAAAGAGATGGAACAGTAGCATTTTTCCACAGGTGGTTCAACTAACAAGAGGACTTCTCTGTGGTAGCTCTTCTGTGATGTGGGGTTGCGGATGGGGCCAGAGCAACAGGGGAGAAGTGCAGGTAATGCGAATCAGTCAGAGAAGCTCCAGGGAGAAAGGCAGCATCATGAAAAGAAGCAGGAGAAAGGGAAGGAATCCTGCCTCAAGAGAGGACATCCCGCATGCCACGCAGTCTCTGCCAGTTGTGCTATTTAGAGCAATTTAAATTTCCCCACACAACCAAGAGTCATTACTACGGTAAGCATTGATACTGAACTGAAAAGACATCGCTGCTAGAATGGCAAAATTACTCTGGTCTTGCTAAATATAAGGCAAAGGCAGAGAAACACTCGCACCCTGCCACTCTCTGCTGTAAATCTTCTGCTTGCCTTACTCCCATGTCCCATCTTAGGTTGTGTCACTGATTTAGAGATAATGAATCGTTTGGTGGCAGCTGAGGTTAGCTAACAGGCACCGGGCATTGAAAAAAAAAAAAAAAATAGCAGGACAATAGAAAAAAAAATGGCAAAATATAGCAGTATGGTAACTTAACAAATGAGATTTAGATTTCAAAGTGTGAAACTCATAGTCCAAGAATGAGCATTGTCTTTGAAATGACCTTAAGAAACCACTGCCAAAGACTAGGTTCTGCAACTTACACCTTTGCCCCCGCCAGTTGCTTTGAATAAATGGCATTTTCCTTTATGAGGGTGAAATCAGAACACCGCCAAACACTGGTCACTTTATTTTTACCAGTTAAAAAAAAAAAAAAAGGTTTATTTGGGAATAACAGAATTATAATCCAGGACACAAAAGTTATATCAAAAGCATGGATTTGTCCACAGAACAAATGATAGGAGGTTCTTTTATTTATCTTTTTTTTTTTTTTTTTTTTTTTTTAAGAGGCGCTGGTAGTTGGGAAGGGTAGTTATAAACAAAAAGTCCATTGGAGTAAACTGGGAGTTTGAAGACCAGTGGCTTCTCATTGGCTGGCCTGTGTCTCTATTTCATTGGCTGGGCTGGTATCCTCATTGGCTGGGCTGTTGCCAGGGGAAGAGAAAAATCTTCTTTCCTACTGTTGGGGTTGTAAAGTAATAATCAGCTTGCAGGGTGTTTCTCTTCCTGTTGGGTTTGCAACTGACCAGGTGTGCTAAGCATGAGAGCTCCCCCTGCCGGCTTCCCAACTCCATTCTAAACTAATTAATTTTCCTAATTAATTTTCACACAGATCAGGTATCCCTGCAATGTATTGCAAAGAAAAAATTCCGATCCATTTTCTTGATTGGTTTCCTGCCATGGAAGACAATGAGTTTGGGTTTACTTGCCACCTATAAGAACAAACATCTAATGACACAGCAGAACCATAAAAAAAGGGGAGTCAGATTTTACTAAATGAAGGTGGCGCCCATTGCAGAGTACAGATAGAAGTAAGGAAAACCACTACCTTCCTTGCCCTTGACACAGTATGGATGACGCCAGAGCTGCAGTAGGCTGGCAGGAGGAGCAGCAGTTTACAGGGCATGGCATAGCCCCAGGGATGGGCACCGAATGTCTGCTGGGCACAAGAAGTCTCACATTTTCTTCCCTAGCATCTGGGTCTGGGGACAGGGACTACCCCTCCTGGGAAGGCATGATGTTGATGACAGAGTAGGGGTTAACTCTTCTTGGACCTCAAGTGTAGTGGGTTTCACCAGCACATCTGTGTCTATTCCCATCCTGACTTTACCTCCCAGCCAGGACCCTCTCCACCGTCCCTCAGAGCCCCTCATCCTTCTCCAACTCTGTACCCCAGGATGCACCCCAGTCTCCCAGACACTGGGCACTTTAGATTTCTGTCCCCAATATATTATGATGTCTGACCTCTTGTTGATATCTGATTTTTTCACTTTTTAGTCTTTTTCATCTTATAGTAATGCTTGCTGACATTTTTCTTAAAAGAGCTAAGCCTTGGCTGAAGAAATGGTGACATCAGCCGCCCCCACCCCAAAAAAAGCAAAAGATGTAGGACTTTATGAAAAGTTCAGCACTTAGAGCTTTTAAGAGCGATCAAATTTAGACTTTGTTCACAAGAATATTTTAAAAACTGTGAGCATTTGCTTTGCTTGTATGATAATAGATATTTATGAAGGCTACAGGCTGAATGTTTCCTGTCATCATTTTTTTGGTGGACATTCTGTGGAATAGGACCCATGAGACGTAGAAAAGTCAATCTTTGGAATCTAGAGAGCTGGATTTTAGTCCCAGCTTGCCGACTTAAAAGTTGTGTAGCTTCAGGCAAATGAATTGATCTATAAGGGCCTCAACTTTCCTTACCTATTAACAAAAAGAAGGAGGAAAAGAGAAGGAAGAAAAGGAAGAAGGAGAAGGAAAGAGCATGTCAAGGAAGGAAAGGAAGGAGAAAAATAAAAGGGAACTAATAATATATACTTATATAGCTCATAGGGTTATAACTCACAACTCATTGAAAGCAGTATATACAATGTAAGATGTTTTTTAAATATAGTATTATTGGTAAAAATCATACTTTAGATATTGTTAAAGTCCTCTGTATACTGGGAAAAAAATTCAAGAAACAAGTTATGCTTCCTAGAATAAGTAATAAAAGCATCACCTTCAGATAAATTGTCAGTATCTCCATCCCAGGACAACTGCAGTTTGCTTTTGTTGGGTGGCAGTGTAGGTCTGGCTTTCTAGGACACTCGGCTCAAACCCACTGCCCCCAAAGAATGGGTCTTTTTCCATCGGTACCTTTTACAGATTACAGGCTTCTGGGTTTGACTCTCCAGATCTTCCCTGTAGCCTGAAGTCCTACACAGGTTAGAACACTAACCATCAGACTGTACAATAAGCACAGTCCTGTGGACACCAGCCCCTGAACTGAAATAGTACCTGGTGAGTGTATGGTGCCCGTCTCGGTGCACACTGGAGCTGTTAGTTCTGGTTTGGTATTCGGTAAAGAGAATATGAATCAGGACATGGAGTCTTGCAATAAAAAGGAACTAATGAAGGTAATTAGGAAAGAACACCTGTCGGTGAGAAATTGCAACCTCTATGTTGGCCATAGCCAGCCATTGCTCCCAATTGTTATTCACAACAATGGAGAGCCTCTGGACTGTGAATGTGAGCAATGATGGACAGCAATAAAATTCGCAAATGAGTTTTCACATTGTCTAATAAAATTCTATGACTTTGTCAATCTGTGTTGACACAGACCTACACAGGACTAGATGATATAATGTTGTAATGGGAATCTAACTGTTTCCTTGGGTTTATGCATTTGCCTTTTATTTCCATGGTTCTAGATGCAAATTCTGACTTTCTTAGAAGCGACCAGGATAGAAGTCAATTCTGAGGCTCTAGCAGTCAAATATCCTATTGCCCAAACCATTTCAAGACAAACAGCTAAAAATGGGCAGCAAAATGAAAGCCTCAACATGTGGGTCTGACTTTTAGGGGTATGTGGAATCAGGGTTGCCTCAAACATGGCTCAGAATTGTGCATTTTAATTTTTCCCTGTTTTTTAATTCAAGCATCATTAACATGAAGTATTTTGTATTAATTTCAAGTGTACAATATAATGATTCAACAATTCTATACATTTCTCTCTGCTCATCAAGGTTAAGTATACTCTTAATCCCCTTTCATCTCTTTCCCCCATCCACCCACCTCCTTTCTGGCAACCACCAGTTTGTTCTCTGTATTTAAGAGTCTGTTGCATTTGTATATGCTAATAATGAAGTGGCAGAAAGAGCAATAAAGAAAATAATGCCATTTACAGTTGCACCAAAAATAATACCTAGAAATAAATTTAACCAAGAAAATAAAAGCTCTGTGCTCTGAAAACTATTAAAAAAAAAAAAACAACCAAACAAAAAACCACTGATGAAGAAATTGAAGACGACAAAAATGGAAAGATATTCCATACTCATGGATTGGAAGAATAAACATTGTTAAAATGTCTACACCGCCCAAAGAAATCTACAGTTGTAATGTAATCCCTATCAAAACAACAACACTTTCCATAGAACTAGAACAAATAATCCTAAAATTGGTATAGAACCACAAAACTTCACGGATTGCCAAAGCAATCTTGAAAAAGAACAGAGCTGGAGGTATCAAAACCCCAGATGTCAAGATATACTACAAAACTGTAGTCATCAAAACAGTATGGTAATGACACAAAAACAGACCCACAGATCAGTAGAACAGAATAGATAGTTCT
The DNA here is from genome assembly GCF_002288905.1 of Enhydra lutris kenyoni. Taxonomy (NCBI): domain Eukaryota; kingdom Metazoa; phylum Chordata; class Mammalia; order Carnivora; family Mustelidae; genus Enhydra; species Enhydra lutris. Next base: position 2,235,208 of record NW_019154125.1, on the reverse strand, counting down.
AAAATAAACCCATGTTTTTATGGTCAATTAATCAACACCAGAGGAGGCAAGAACATAGTATGGGAAAAAGTCTCTTCAACAAACTGTGTTGGGAAAACTGGACAGCTAGAAGCAAACAAATGAAACTGGATCACTTTCTTACACCACACACAAAAATAAACTCAAAAATGGATTAACAACCTGAATATGAGAACTGAGCATTTTAGGTAAGCTGAAAAATAAAATCTGGTTACTGTCACAGAAGTTCTACATTAAGGTTTGCTTTATACCTGTTCTAAAGATGTCATCCTGAAAAAGAAGAAAGAAAGGAAGAAAGAAAGAAAGAAAGAAAGAAAGCAAGCAAGCAAGCAAGCATTTTATGCTTAAATTAGCCTCAGAAAAGAACATTTTAAAAATTTACTTCAATTTACAAATAGCTTTGGAAGTTGTAACCTGGGAAATGGAAATGGGGAATAAGAATGAAAATTTTTTGCAGATATACCTCATATTTATTTGACTTTACATATTCAGCATGAAATAACTGAAACAAACAATTGTGGAGGGAAAGAGGAGGGAGGGGAAAAGAAAAATAGGTTTATATACATGTAAGCTCTATGTGGCCAAAAAATTTATTCAGTTTGATGTTTACCAGAAGGGAGGTGGATGGGAGGGGAGGGGTGGAATGCAAAAAACAGGTGATAGAGATTAAGGAATGCACTTGGCTTAATAAACACACAGGATGTTTTATGAAAGTGTTGCATCACTGTATTGTACACTTGAAACTAATATTACACTGTATGCTAACTAACTGGAATTTAAGTAAAAACTTTAAAAAATTGTTTAGTTTACTACTCTACACCCATTGGCTAGAACAGGGCAAGCTTATAATGTTTAATAAATATTTCTTATATAAACAAATAAAAACAGCCTATCAAATTTTGTCTTGTTGATTAGCAGACATCGTTTTGTTCATCTAAGTTATCATTTTTTTTCAGTTTTTTTAAGTTATCATTTTTAACACAGCCTTAATAAGTATAAATTGACAGCTCTCTTAAATATTTACCCATTGAAAATCCCACAAGCATGGACACACAAATACAGTAGAGCTACCTAGGCATTTTCTATATTAAAGGTGAGAGGAAATATTGAAATAATCACCTGCTAATGTCTGCTTGCTAAGTATGTATATATTACACTTTACTTGAAAAGTACTTTATTGATCTTTGCTCCATTTCTGTGAGATAGTAATTGAGGGTTCATTATACTTTGTTCTAGACTGTCTCATGGAGGGCATGGAATTAAAGCTAGTAGAATATTCTGAGTTGGTGGAAATAAATTAACATAATAATTATTTTAGAAATAAAAATTTGAAAATTGAGAGAAAAATCACACTCAGATTTCACAGGGACTTATATCTCATTAGCATCAGTTTTCAAAGCATTTTAACCAATGGAACCATAGTTCACAAGTAAATATAAATCAAGTGTGGAAGCCAAAATTACTTCCAATTTCTTATTCTCCTTTTGTGCCAAAATATATTCAAAATCAAAGTATGAATTTATGGGATACTTAAGTTTTTCCTGACTACATAGACCCAATGTTCTTGAGTAAATTATATATGTTGTAGGACAGAAGATTATTTTGTGTGGGATTTTCATAGAGAATTTTCAAAAACATTTGACAATTAAGAGAACAAAAAACATATGACAAATTATCTTAAGTAAAAATAAATATGCTAATACTATATCAAGACATGGATGCATGTGATATATATAATATATAGTTTTCACTGTGGTTGGAATTTACAAAAGTGAAAATTTGGGAAATTTATACACAGACTCTCATTAAGAGAGGTTAAGTGATGACAGGTTCTTGGAAAGAAAGTACTGGCAGAGGTTCTCATCCCAGCCCCCTTTCAGATTATAAAAGACAATGAGGTACCCCTGAATCCAAGAGGAAAAGAAAGTCTTTTGACTTCAGTCAGCACTTAGATCCCTCAGCCCTTCTGTGGACCTCTCTTTATGGGTTCCTTTCCAATTTCTCTGGACAGGCAGATGAGCACTAAGTTATGGAGAAATACATATTCATTTTCTTGGCCTGGAAGACAGTTGCTACACAAGTGGTTACAGAAGACCGGTCAGGAACATGAAAAGAGCATTCAACCTGGCCATGTGGGGGCTGGCCCAGACCCAAATTGCCCAGAATGTAAATCCAACAGGATGTGCCTGGCCTCTACTTTTTAGCAGCCCTGCCTTTGAAATGCAATACTCAACCAAAGATGAGGTGACTCCTTGTTCCTATGCGGAGAGATTCCAAAATGACAGATATATATATTCAGACCAGATGGAAGAACATCACCTTGAGAACAGAGTCCCTCCTCATCCTACCCAGCTAACAAGGTGCATATTGCATGTTTCTCCTCTCCACCTGCAAGGTGACCAGTGCTTTCCATGAAGGGTCTAAAACTCCCGTTGTTACACATACGAATAAAGTTCATCAGCATTTGTCTTCTCTGACATCTCCAAAAGCTCTTACTCAGGTGCAAGACTTAGTCAGTATAACAGCCCCAATTATGCCACCTTCTTATGTAAAAACCACAGAAATACTCGGCACTCCTCAAGGATCCATCAGCCTTCATACAGGTGGGCTCTTGTATAGGAAGTAAGTCCTGCCTTTGCCACCCTTCTCAACCTCATGACAACTGAGATGGCCTATCTTCCTGAGGTCTCCATTGACACATATTTCCTCCCTCCCCCTGCCCAGGCTCAGTAATGTGTCTTCATCCTGAGTGCCCATAGCACTTTGTATTTATCTCTATCCTATTTGAATTCTACTTACATTCAATAGTTTATTTAGATGTTTATATAGTAGCTCTATTTACTAACTTGATATGACCTTGAGCAAGTTATTTTACTTCTCTTGGTCTCAGTGTTCTGATCTGTAAAATGAGGAGATGGAATAATTAGTCACAGTTACATTTGGATGCATTGTTCTTGGCTCTATGTTAGACTTTTGGAGTGCAGTGGTGAACAAGATTAGAGTTTTTCCCTCCTCATCTTACATCCTACTAAAAGGGAGAGGAAAAATAAATGAGTAATAAACATACGAATAGAGACCAACTTTGGATACTATTGCAAAGTGCCCATGACAAAAACAAAATAAGATGATGCTGTAGATGGTGACAGGGAGGGAGCTACTTTAGCCAGGGTGGAAAGTGAAGGCCTCTCAACTTTGGTTGATAATGGAACTAGAAATAGAGACACATTTTGTACCAACACTTCAAGTAGAAGAAACATCAAAGACACTAAAGCGGGTGTGTGCAAAGATGAAGCTGACAGCAGTGACTGTGGGCAGCTGAACATGGGGATGGCAGAAGATGAGGTCAGAGTAGCAGATTACATGGGGCCTTATAGGAGTTTGGACCTTATTCAGCTGCAACAGGAAAATATCGGAGCATTTTAAGCAGTTGACATGATTTGCTTTATACTTTAGAAAGATCAATCTGGCTGCTGTATGGTGGAAGGATTTTGTTGGGACAGGTAGAAAGTGGAAAGCCATTTAGGAAGATGTGTCTTCAGCACAGGTGAGTGATGCAACAGTTTGGGAAGTATTGCAGCAGTGAAATGATGGAAGACCCAAAAATGAATTGCAAGCTATTAGAGGTAGAGAGTGGAGAAAAGAAATTAATCAAGAATCCAGAGTGGAGTCTGAGCAGCTGGATGAACACAGAGGTGGAGAAGGCTTGGGCAAGAGAGTGTATTTGACTGTAGAGGTTTTAGCCTTGTTAAGATTGAGGTATCACCGCTGGACATCTAAATGAAGATGCAAAATGGGCTGTGGACTAGGTGCGTCTGGAGCTCGCAGGAGAGTCTGAGAGTTGTCTCCTGAGTCTGTAGTTTCCTCTTGAGAACCATCAGAATGTCTATAGGAAAAACCATGGCATTAAATTAATTTGCCTGGAAAAGAGTGAGTGCAGAGAAAATTAAAGAGCCAAAGAGATAATGCTAGAGTCTGCTGATATGCTGATGCAGGAGAAGGCACCAGCAACAGATGTGGAGAAAGTGGAGGGGGAGAAAAGACAGCAGGCATGTGTGGTGTCCTAGCTCTGGATAAGAATGTGTTTCAAGAAGAGAGGTGAACATCTGATGTTGAACGAATTAAAGAGTATTGAACATTGTCTTTGGCAAGAGGTAGGTCATTGTTTTATTGTTGTTCTTGGAAATTATAATGTCTGACAGTTCCGAGTGCCTAGTTGGTATTCATGGTCATAAAGTGAGGTGGTTTCAACTATCCTGATGGTGTCATTTTCTCCATCAACTTTCAGCTACCTTGGTCAAGGCAGGGCAGGTTGAACCATTGAGTTTAATGAGGTTACGGGCTTCTTTGGCAGAAAGTCAGAATAGGTTACTTTAAGTTTCTGCTGGTCTCTAAAGATTCATGAAATAAAACTAAAGTTTTGTTGTTTTTTTTTAAGATTTTTATTTATTTGACAGAGAAAGAGAGGGAGCACAAGTAGGGGGAGCAGCAGGCAGAGGGAAAGAGGAAGAAGCAGGCTCCCTGCTGAGCGGAGACCCTGATGTGTGGCTTGATCCCAGGACCCTGGGATCATGACCCGACCTGAAGGCAGATGCCCAACAGACTGAGCCACCCAGGTGCCCCATAAAACTAAAGTTTTATTTTACTGGTATCTGAAATGTCAAATGCACTTTTTGAACTAACCTTTTAAAATTATCCAAATTAAGATTATTTATGATTGGATGCAAAAATTTGACAAGGAAGCAAGGAGAAGAGGGATCTTTAGCAATCTTGCATGTTACTAAAATCACAAATATTGGGCTAAGCTTATGGATCATCAATCCAAAACAAATGGCATGGTTTATTCTTTCAATATTTTTCACTTATATTTGGCTTCCCTTCCTTTTCCAGTTTCGATCCTTGGGAAGTTTAAAAGAATGGACTGCAGTAAGCTTGATACCCTGCCAAGTGTGGCCAAGAGATATCTAAGGTCAAGTTAGAGCTGCCATAAAACTTCTTTTAAAGTAAGACAAAATCAAGGAATTTATATATTAATAGAAATTATTTACCCAGTGAATAATTCGAAGATTAGCTATTCCCCCAAACTCTGACATCTTATAGAAAGCAGCATTTGTCTTTTTTTTTTTTTTCTGTTGTTTCATTTTAGGAAAATCTAAAATTAAGACCTACTTTAAATTCTAAAAATAAGTGGTTTAACTCCTGAAAATTTATTCACTCACATTTTAAACTCCAACATACATATTTCTAGACTTGTAAACATATTTGCATTCTTTTAAATTTAAATAGAAATAGATTTGTTAAAATCCAGTTCTCCGAAATGTTCAGGAGTCTATCATGTGGCTTGATTTTTATAAATAATATGTAATGTTTTTAATAAAATACTATGGACTACATGCTACCTTGGAACAGGAATTAATGATTTAACTCTCTTTCTCACAGACCATTAATTTTTCCACAGTGTCCATGCAGGGGCCAAAAATACCTCTTCAGCAGAACACAACACAGTGGTTGTCATTTTCAGTATGAAGCGATGTTTAACTCTTGCTAAATTCATTTTGTCGTAATAAAGAAAACCAACTTGAGTCCCAAACATTACTAGTGACAAAACATTTTATAGAGTGTTCATTTTGTATGTAGACCGCACCTGAAGTGCTCTGCTTTAATCTAAATGAAAAAGCCAAAGTGAAGTCAAAAGTTATTTACTGTTGCTTCTTCCTTGACATTTCTTAACAGGATGTAACAAGCTGGTAAAAAGGGAAGGCCGGACAGACAGGCCTCCCTGTCCGTGCATTCAGTGAGCCCCAGCACCATTGCCCACATGCTGCCAGTAACCTCAGCAAGACCAATGATGCCGTGCACTTATACAATGCTTTCTAGTTTATCAAGTGCTTTTCATATTGGATTTGTTTCTTTTTAATGAGAGGGAAAGTTATGTGGAGGATTTTATTCCCTTAGAATACAGGAGACTTTTGGCAAGATTTTGAATCTTTCCTCTGTGGCCAATTAGTGACAATTCCACTTTTGCAAGACAGCCGTCTCCCTGTCCAATTTGACAAGGCAAAGCAGGAAGACTGGCACTGGATTCGATGCCAACAGTAGTTCAAAATCTCACCACCATCAAAATAGGAATTCGGATGCAAAATTCCAGGGCTTGTTTCATCAGCTCTGGCCACCACAGAGGCTGAACCATAACCAGAGTCGGCTTCGGAAAGAAGCAGGTTGATGGCAGTGTAATTCGTGTAATGCTTCTGTGGAGGAAGTCTGGCAACATGTTTCAGATAAAGGCAAAACCGTGTAATTGTGCAATCACTGCACACCTTGCTTCAGCCATGCTTATAGCAGGAAAATATTAGAAGCAACGATACTAGTCAATGGTGGTCGGTTTGCCATAGTTAAGTGGAGTACTATGTAACCAATAATGAAAATACAATGGAATGCCATCTGGGAATGGATAGAGTAGACCAGATAGTGTAGGACTGCGTAGGCTAAGATAACGCAGAATTCGAACTTGTTCTCAGCGTGAAGTAGAAAGCCCTTGGAGATACCTGAACATAGGAGAGACAGGATTTGATCTACATCTTCAAAGGATCGCTCTGACTTGGGGTGGGAAAGAGACCAACAGGACTGTGGGAGGAAAAGATGAAGATGTGCCAGGGGATGGTTAGCCTGGCTTAGACCAGGTACCACCAGCAGTGGAAGTGGGGAAAAGTACCGAAAGTCTACGAATTGTAAAGGACGGGAAAGCAGAATCCTCTAATATACTGGACACTGGGTGTGTGAGAAATTGAAGGGTCAAGGAGGACACCCAGGATTTGGTTAAATAGAAATGTTTATGCATAAGTAGAAGAAAGCACAAGAAATAAAAACCCCAAAATAACTGGGTTGTTGCTGAGTAATTGGTTTAGAGATCTTTATTTTCTTCTTTATACTTTTGTTTGGGATTATGCAAGGAACATGTGTTACTTCAATAATTTAAAAGCTATTTAAAAAATAAACTAATGCCAAACAGAATGAGAAACAATGCGCTCTGGTATATATATTTTTTTGGTCAGCCACCCCTTGTTGCATGACAACCAAACCTCGCAGAATAGCAAGCAACAATTCTGGATATGAAACAATATCTGACCCCCAACCTGCCCAGTTTTAGGATTCATAGCAAGTTGCCTCGCTTTATCTGTGTCTTTTCTAACTGAAGGAGAGAATTCACTGGGGCCTCCTACACAATGAACCTGAAGATTAACACCACAGAGTCAGCACACCTGCCAACCAAACCACATAAGTAAACCTCCATCTGTGTAGTGAAATGACTCACTCTTATTCTCATTAACCCTCATAGTTAGCATATTTGAGTCTACCTCTTTCAAAATTTTATTTTCTGTTTATATTTTCATAGGCCCTATGACATACATACCTTTTTTTTTTGGTAAGCCATTTTGAATATTTTTTAAACACGTGGGCTAAAAATAAATACATACATAAACACTTGGATGTTTTCTTTCTACACCCCCCATTCCAGATATATCTGCGTGATTTATGTCTCATTCAAAATCATGCTTTTCACTCCCCTAACTGCCTCCCTCCTTACTGTGCAGTTGTCAAAACTCATGAGAAGAACCACTGCAGTTAAGAAAATTATTCACATAAAGATCTGTATGCAGCGCCGAGCTATTTGGAGGAAAGGTACAAACAAATGTAATACACAAATAATACACTGGGCCTGGGGAGCCATGCATGAACGTGGGCAGATACCTCTTCAGCAGAACACAACACAGTGGGTGTACCCCTGCACGTGAACCTCTTTATTCAGCAGTGGAGATTAATAAAATGTGATCATTACCCAACAATTGTGACATGGTGCACTGCAAGATGAACAAAATTGTTTTCATGGCAGTGGTAGGTCTTCAAGCATTTTATAGAAAAACTCCTGTTGTCTTGTATCACACCAGGTCCTTCCTAGTTCCTCAAGCATCCCTTCTCCGGGGCAGCTGCACTGTTCACTTTTTGTCCTTCAACATGGGAGCTCCTGGAACCCAATAAATCGGTAGTGATTCCAAGCTGTGTTTCTCCCCAGCGACTGATGATGGGGACTTTTGCATTTCTAGCTCATCTCATGGCAAATATTCGAACACTTGGAAGTTAGGCACGCAGTCTGTGCATGTACTAAGCATGTGGCTTTCTGCATATGTCTGCACATCATTTTTCAGGAAACTCTATTTCACACTACACCAGCTTGATGAGTAGCTGTTGTTCACACCCACTGAGAAATAACTCCATGTGAGAATAATACCTTTACAACTTTGAAATGTCCTCAGACAGACTTCTCATCTCCAGGCCATCAACCTGCTGTGAACTCTCATCTTGACTTTTCACACTTACAGGCAACAGTCATGCAACATACTGTCAAACAATATGAAGGTTTGAGGAAACGTGAAGGAGTGCAAAATTAAATTGGAGACTGAACATCTTTTCAGCTCAGTATAATTTTTATAATTAAAAGAAGTCCCCTACACATGCAAGTATGTTCATCCTCAGGGTCAGTTTAAAATATCTGCTCTGTGTCTTCAAAGCGTGTTTACACTTCCGATCATCATCAACATTCTTTTTGTTGAAATTGGTGTATGAATTCAGCATCTGATGTCCCTGTCCTCAAGATGCTTTCTATTTACATATTTCTTAAAGGATTTCTAGTCAAAAATCTCAATCTTCACTTTAAGCCCCAATTACTATGATAACAAGCAAACCGAAAAGCAGTGTGGGTATGGTTTCAACGAACCATTATGTTGTGTTGCAGATTTGAGGGTGAATCTAATGTGAATCTGGACCTAAAAGAAACTCACTCATGCTTGGTAGAAGAGCTGACGGGTTGGTTATACTTTCCCCAACTCAGCAGGAACATTTTTCAATAAGGGCTAAAATACGCACACCAAACTTCTTATTAATTTTCAGTTAACTAGAAAGTTCATTTGAGTGAAAAAACCCAGCTAACTCTTAGTACTTAATTCTTTCACAAATACCCAATTTGTCTAACATCTGGAACTCAGTTCAACCTGACAGATGTATTGAGTGAATATCTAGACTCCACATTGTGCTAGGTCTGGGGTATTCAAGATGAGAAGACAGAGGCTGGGAGGAAGAAGAATGAGTCAATGATAGTTCACACCTAATTCTGGGATGGACAAATGAACTAGTATAAGAGGAACAACAGAAGAATATACAAGATATGGGAGCTGATCGTGGGTTTAGAGAAAGGGACAGGGCACAGAAGAGTGCATCAGGGAGGCCTCTTTCCATATGGGGATGCAAATTTAGAAGGCTTGAATGGGTACTAATCCAAGACATCTTCTAGAAGTCATTCTTAAAATTTCCAGTGTCAGCTTGTTTCCTTTTCATTTGCCCCTATCCTGGAAGTTCTCAGTAGAAGGAAAATAGGATAAATCAAATCAAATCTTCTGAGTAGTTTTATTCTCTTCAGTAAAAATTGTCATGATTATACATCTTTACTCCCTGAATGTACAAGATGTTTTTGATGTAAATTATAGTTTGGACCTGAAACTAAAAGAACTATGTGTGTGTGCATGTGTGTGTGTGTGTACATAAAATATAATAATATGTACATTTATATGTACATATAAAATATAAGTATATACACTTACTTAAGGATATAAATATGTATTATATATACATACACAGTTAATACGAACATCCTTGACTAGATATTCGCTGTTAAACATTTCAATAATTATCAATGCTAAATATTAATAAGAAGGGTTTCACTTCTAACTTGGAATTTGTACAGAAAGTTTAAGAAATGGCATATGGAAACATACGAACCAAGAGAAATTTGTGGTCAACCAATGAATGTAGTAAGCCTCGTAGCACAATCAGTATAAGATTTGCTTCTTTCAAATTTCTTTCAAATTTTTCAACAGGAGGGACATATTTTTTTCCCAACTTAGCTTGGGAAAATGTCTTGAAGTATTTTATGATACATGAGTACACATATATCTTAGGAAAATGAAACTGCAGTTATCATCATTTATGAGTCTCAGAAAGCCATGTAAGATAAAGGGAACCAAATTTTCCATTAAAAAGGAAAACAATTAAATTCCATAACTGTGAAAACTTTGAGAGATCATATGAAACAGTCATAATGCAGTTTCTAGAGTTTAAAATTCTTGTAAAAACTCAGTATGTAAACTGTTTTATCTGTGAAAGATTTTCCAAAGGATTCTGAACACCAGGATGGAAAGTGAGCCAGAAACTGAGGCCATTTGTGTGTTGGTCTCCGCTAGCATTGCTAGCCTCAGCACAGCCAGTCAGACATGAAGTGGCAGGTGTCTAAAACATCCCTATTAATTGGCTGATAAACTCTTTGACCAAGTTCATCAGTAGTTATGTCCTCTAATGAAACAGCAAAAAGAGAACACAAACTTTTGCATTAGAAATACAGAGATACAGAGTATTTCAAAAAGCAAGTGATTCTACTAAACAGATTCTCATCTTGTACTTACATCTGTTGACCAGAAAGGCATGGAGAAAATAATTATGAGACGATAATTCTTTGTTATCAATACTCCCTGTTAGTTCTTCTGTGGTAGGAGTGAATTACCAATTTTTCTCAAAAGAGATGTAAAGAAAAATTTCCAGAAAGAAGTTTTTAATAACTCAGAGTGGGTCGGGCAGAAGTAGAGGGTGCTATTGGCTAATGTGAGTTTTTGATCTACAGTTGATGGTTGTGATAAAGCCTATCCATCATAGCAGGAAGTAAGCATGGCCCTCTTTTCTTTTTTTTTTTTTTTAAGACTTTATTTATTTATATGACAGACAGAGATCACAAGTGGGCAGGGAGGCAGGCAGAGAGAGAGGAGGAAGCAGGATCCCCACTGAGCAGAGAGCCTGATGCAGGGCTGGATCCCAGGATCCTGGGATCATGACCTGAGCTGAAGGCAGAGGCTTTAACCCACTGAGCCACCCAGGCACCCCCATGGCCCTCTTTTCTAATATTCAGCTTTTAACAAAGATTAATCACAAATTTTTCTTTAGACAGTTTTGTAAAATAATCCAGATTTTTTAGGTAATAGATATTTACTAAGAAACATCTCTTGCTCGGCACTGTGTGCAGCGGTAAGATACAGCACAGAATGGGTCAACTGGGACTCTGCTCTCAGTGAGCATCCTATGAGACTGCTGGGCATTCAAAGCCACCACTAGATCTCTACCATATTAGTATTTAGAAAAAATATCCTTTTTTGTGAAAGACGGGTTTGACTCACCTATGATCATTTTCCAGCTCTACGTTCCTTTTATTGCTTTGAAACGTGGAATGTGCATGGTGCTGGAGATACAGATGATTAGTTCTTCAAGTGATTAGCTTGCCTTCGGGTAGCTGAAGAGCCAGGAAGACCATAAAACACGTATCAATCCAAGAAAGTATCTGTTCTATTCAATAATTTGGAAAATGAGAAATTCCTCCTCTCTCTCCAATCTGTCATTCATCTCTATTTACCTTTTATTCTGATAGATTATAAACCTGCTCTTTGGTTATAGGGATGTAAATTAATGGAATTACTGTACTGAACATTACTCCCAGTAAAATATTTTTATGTCTGTAGGGGTTTTTTTTCCTTATCTAGTCCCATGAGTGATTTCAGTGATTCTCAGATTTTCCACAATTAATTTGCTCATAAATGGACATAATTCCAGCTAACACTTAGCACCTCCTTGAGTATATCATAGTAGAGTTCAAAACTGTGCCAGATGGCCACCTGAGTTTTAGAGACACCTAGTTTATTTATCAGAACTGAGCTGAAGAAATAAGTTGACATTGTCAAATGATGCTTTCAAATGAGAGAGGCATAACTTTGCAACCTTTGCCTTTGGCATTGGTTGACTTCCCTCCCCCATCACTTGAAAATGACAATAACTAAGAGACTACAGATCCAAACGATAAACACTCAGCTTTGGGGAACCAAGAACCACCTAGAATCTTGGACCATACATACATATATTGTATTTTTATGTCAGAGAGAAGCACTATTTGTTCCTCAGTCTGTGCTTTGCAGACTGGAAGCCTGTTTCTGGGTATTACATCAGGATGATGTATTCTAGATGTGATATACAGCTGACAACGGGGATGGCATCTGTCCCATAGTAGTGTGTGTCTTCCAGGTCTTTATTAACGTGCTGCCTTACCATTTATCTGAAACGGTATATATGGAGATATGGACTGGAGCATGTGTATTATTCTTTGAATGATTACATTGCAGAGCCACTTGGAGATTAAAACAGCTGTCTAAAGTATGGATGAAGTGCTTAATGACAACTGGTAATCTGAGGAGTTTGGCAAATGGAACTTTCTAGTGATCTTAAGAAATGTCTTCACTAAAGCCAGGTTCTAGTCACCAAACTCAATGAAAAACTTTTCTAATAATGTGGGCTTCTACGATATACAAGGGGTTGTGACTATTCTAAAGAAATATCATTAATCCAAAGGATGAAACTTCTCTGTTTTATAGAGTAAGAAGTATTTTATGCCTTCTGGGCTTATAAAGACTACAAATTTATGTGTCCATATGGATAGTTTATAAGTGTGCCTGCTTTAATAACTATGAAATCACACACCAACATTAAAGAGTAGCAATTTAAGAATAAGTCAGCTCGATGTCTGGCCTATTTCCTTGTAATAACTCATGACTTTCATGTGCCATCACCCATGAGCAATTCCTTCTTCACTTCATCCTCCATGTCTCATCGCTATTGGAAACACCATGATAATTTCATGTTCAAAAGATCTAGGAGGCCTAACCATTAAGCAAGGTTTCAAAACCATTTTTCACAAAGCAGGGATCTGACACATACGAAGAACCCCAAAGCACTAATTCTCTTGGTAAACAAACACAACGTGCTCATGATTTTTAAAGCCCAAGAAACCAATAAACAAACAAAAAATTAATAAATAATTCCAAAGGAAAAAAAAAAAGATTAAAAAGTGAACTTACCATCCCTCACCATATTTATTCCACACGGAACCAAAGATGGACATAAGTTGTCATCTTCCTCAATAAAACCCTGCCTTAGAAAAGTTAATTACAAGATCCCACTGAGTCTGACATGTAGTAGGATAATGAAAATACTTTGGTTCTAGAGAATTACAGTACAGTACACAGTGCTCACAAACAGAATGAATAATTGAAATCCAGAGCTTTTATGCTTCAATGAAAAAAAAACAATATTTCATGGCACATAAATTTATTCAGCTTATTTGCATTAAGGTTGAATGATCAAAGCACTGTCCACAGGAAAATAGTGATGGTATCTTGATTTAAGTGTGATGAGCATTCATAAATATTCTTAGGAAGCAAGATGTACCTACATTTAATCAGCACTTATTAAAATTTTATTCCCTATAGTTATTCAACAGGATCTGTGGTATAAAAACATAATTACAAAAATCAGATTTGAGCTCATTTGACAACAGAAGGGTTTTATGGTGACCTATCTCCAAATGTTCCTATTTGTAATTAAATGCAGCGATCAGCAGTAAGGATTTTGAAGCTGTTTTAGTAGTTCCGCTATTCTGCTTAACATGTGGCACCCGTAATAATTAAAATGATACTAACACATGCACAATTTTATGGCCCTTATGGTGCAACCCATTATGCCAAATAAGGGCCTCTGTTTTCACAGCATACTGCACATGGTCTCATTACACCCACTTTTCTTTTCCTGTCTTCACACTAACAACTGTTAAAGTGAATCAACACACGAAACGTACTATAACAGCTTAGTGTTTATGATATGTGTGCTGTTAGTCAGTGAACAGGAAAATCTAAACATTTACTGTTTATGTAAAGAATAGCGTTAGTGTTAGCGAATTGCTCGGGTCTGCTTACTTTATTATCTAGATCACAAACGTAATGATGGGTTTCAATGGCATCTATATTTTCATTTTGTTTTGTTTTTCAATGCAGATGTCTATAAAAACCAGAAAAATTTAGCATTTACATATCTTAGAATATTTCTTCTCAACCATAAGATAATTTAGGGATCGCTTAAAAAAAGATAGATAAGTCAGTATGTCATTCCTTTAAAATAAAAAAAAAAGAAAGAAAGAAAAAAGAAAGAAGGAAAGAAAAAGAAGAAGAAGAAGAAGAGTGAAATATTCAAAGATATTTGGAGATGATTTCCCCCACAACATTCTGAGGCTGGGTCTGGTTTACCTAAGGTGTTAAAAAGCTAAAAACCATTTTTATGTGGTTCCACACTAAAATTTACAAGAAACTGGGAATTTGAGATCAGTGCCATTTTATCATGAATAATTTTGTAATTAAGAAGCTCCTCAAAGACCTCCTACACTCATTTTACAGTCATCAGTTCCGAATGGCATTCAGTCTTTTTGTTCTGGGACACGGTCCAAAGTAGGTCCCATCGGCAGAACACCAACGGATTGGGCAAGATCTCATGTCTGCATTTTACATTGCCATTTTTCTGAAGATGAGTCGAACCTTCAGAGAATACCAACCTTTCTTTATTTTTTTGTTTTTTTTTTTAAGTTGAACTCAATTCTGTCCATTTAGAAATTTTGCTGGATTGGCGCTAACTGGGAGTAAGCTGAGCTGAGTAGGCCTTGAATGTTAACGGCTTAATAGCTCAATTGATTGCAAAGATACAAAAGAAAAATGCTCACAGATTGCAGCCTTCACATGGTTTGGCTGCGAGATCTCATCAACAGTGTGACGTCGACCAGTAGAGAACCATGTGGATGCTGTATGAAGACCATGCGCTCGTTACAGAACTGTGAAAATTTGTGGGACCGCAAAATGAAAATTATCAGCCAGGAAAAAAAAAAAAAACGAGGAAAAAAAAACCAGCAAGATGAGAAGTGGTAAGGGGAAAGCAGCTTGAGAAAGACCTAACACATTCTTCTATACAAGCTCCTTAGTAGAAAGACTAAGAACATTTAATGTTATGTAAATATCACCGCAGGTCCAACAAATCTGTCAGAGCCCTAGCAACCCCAAGCTTTCACACTCAGACACCACCCGGGAAAACCGCATCCCTGTCAGGGTGCATTCCCCAGCCCTACTACTTACAGAAACAAAAACACACCCTGTTTCAACAATTAAAGAAGGGAAAAAGCTTTGTATCTGAACTTGAAGAAAATTGCATTTCACAATCCCTATTCTTTGATTAAAATAAGCGTTTGTGATCGGCATTCGTATTTACTACCCTGTGATCAAAAACAAATAACCCACTTTGTTTGTTTCTTACTGCAAATGAATTAAATTAGAAGCCATTAGGAGGACTTGCTGTTTATATCCTTGTTTCAGCAGTGGTAGTATTTGAAGTTTCCTGCGGTAAGTTCATTACTCGTATTTTGTCCAGAATTAGTGAAGCGTGCTGAAAATTGCTAATGACAGATGTTTCTCCACTCTGTCACACTTCTTGTATCATTTGATTTGGAAAGCAACATACGGTGTTCTGCTCTATCAGTATGTCACAGACTGTCTGTAAACAGCTGGTCATAACTCAGTTCAGTGAAAACCATTACTTTCCAATGAAGGGCTGGACACCCTCCAAATTGCATTTTGGCATGGCCTCGGCTGCATAATGCATAAAGTTCCTCTGTTCAGAGGTTACCTAAGGAAGAGTTATCACTTTTCCCACTTGTTTTTATGTTTCAGAAAATAGGAGTGTTTTCGCAGCAATAGATAGAAATCAAGAGAATACGAAAAAACGTATAATGATTATCTGCAGCACTCAAAAAAATCTGTGAATGGTGCGTTGCAAAAGAAAATACAAGCCCCACCTAAAATGTGTATCTTATCAGTTCTAGTTGTGTCTCCAGTTGAAGGGAGCATGACCCACAAGATGACTAATTTAAATGTCTCCTATAGAATAGTCATGGCATATGAACATGACCGTGTGGCTATCTCTGATATCTATCTCTGATATCTAGAAGTACTAAAATCATCCCTCTGTCATTTCCACAATGGTGAAATTCGAAGAAATTGTTCCTGCTTTTTTTTTTCTTTCTGAAAATCATCAAGCCAAGACCAAATACAAAAATAAAGTAAGTACAGGGCCACACCCCATATTTTTTAACATGTATTCTAAAACATGCTGACAATTACATTAACAATGTCAGCTTGTTTGAATAGTTACTATATACTGAACACCAAGAAATCATCATCAACACCTTTCGAAGGTTTGAATTTCGTCTCCCCATGGAAATAAAATCTCTCATTGAAAGCCTCTGAACAGAGCAGAGAGAGAGAGAGATCCTTAATGCTACCTGGAACTTCCAGATCCATAGAGGTTTTTTTGATAAATATGAAGGATCTAAACAGAAGGAATTGAGCCCATTTGAGGGACTGGATGATAAAGGAACACGCCCATCTCAGCTCAGCACTCATTCAATCACATTTTCATCAATAAAGATCAAGTACTTACTTGTGCCAGATAACTGCTGGAGATACTCTTAAGGGACTTCTTTTCTACACATGGGAGCAAAGGTTTATGAACACCGAACTCTAAAAGCATGCCTTTTCCACCTGGCAAACCACACTTCCTTATAGATCAGACTCTCATATCACCTTTCTAAAGCCTTCTCTGACGTCCCCCACCCCAGGTAAACCTAGCCACGTCTGGGCCTTCTCCACACATTTCTAGTAAGTCTACTATCGTTATAGATAAGGTCAGAGTGGAGACCACGAGAAAGAGCGATTCATTCTGTGAGTCAGGGGAGACATCAGAAGAGGTAACGTTTGTCTGGGTCTTAAGGAATAATTCACATGTGCAAAATAGACATTTTAGAACATCCCAATTAAGAGATAGGTACACACAAACACACACACACACACATACACGCACAGAGAGAGAGAGAGAGAGAGAGAGAGAGAAGGAATGAGAGAGATGTCCTCAACTAGTAAAAAGAAAAAAAAAATGCAACACTCTTTCAAAATCAAATACCACAAGGGTAGAAGACAAATCTATGAGAAAATTCCAAGGAATAAATAGTATGTAACTATAAGGAATCTCTTTAAAACAAGGTATTTTACTGGATCTATTTTTCTCTCTTCTTCTAGGCCAGAGGTTTATTAAGTACCTCTCATAGATAAAATCAGTATATCCTGTCTATGAAAGGATTTGACAATTGGCCAAAGACCATTTTTAAGTGAAAACACATGTACTTTAAAAGTCATATCACTTAAAATAAAAATAAAAACATGAGTTGTATCACTAATTACACCACTGAATACAATTGGTTTCCCAATACTAACGTTTTATTAGTATTGCAAGGTAATACTTAAGTAAAAGTTTTTCCTTATGGCTCCTAATTGGAAACCATTCCACAAAAGTACTCTATATTAGTCTTGCTTATATTAAAAAAAGAAAAAGGGAAAAAATTGCCTTACTGTGGATGTGTCCATCCTTTTGAATAACAGACTCTCCGCAGTTGCTATATTGTAAGTTTCATGGCTTAGGTTGACCTGCCCAGTTGAACTAGGCTGCACCATTGAAGAGTTTCATCATCTGTAAACACAGCAGCAGGAATTAAAAAGGACATTTCCCCCTGCGGGTCACACGGGGCTTACCGTATTAAGGAATGTAGCCAGCTAAGAAAACATGATTGATTCCTTTAGCTACTGGATGATGAAAGAAAATTAAAGGGAGGAATGTTTTTGTCGTTTATCCTTTTTCTCAACCCTGCTCTCTCTTTCCTTCTTTGAATATTTCCCTCTGTTTATGGTGAATCCCCTTCTGTGGTGCAACTCACTCCTTTGACTGCTCAAGTGCTTAGCAAAGGGCTATTGCTTTCTCATCATAAAGAAATATTCTCAGATATCATTCAAAGTAAGTGCCTGCTGGTTTTTTTTTCAAAAGGTGGTACAGGAATCTCTATAGACTGATTATGCCAGGTGGCAAGAATATAAAATCAGGACTTTTGCACCAATATTACAAAGTGATTTGTCTTCTTTTTTGTTACTGGGTTTGTTTGCTATTTCGATGATGGCCTTTTAGTCTTCTTTTTTAACTTCTGTTGATGGTCTTTTTTCCTCACTGTAAGTAGCACTACTTCTAAATATGAGCTATGGCTCCTAGAGCAGATGGGTGAGAAGAAAAATAATTTCCACCCTATAACTTGTTAGAAGAGCTCAGTGCCTTGCCAGTTGGCCAGGAGTTTCAGTACTCAGATACAAAATACACAAATTCTCAAAGGTTGGTCCTCTATGTGGTTCTTATTTGAGTCTCTTGAAATCCATAAAGGGCAAAAAAATTATTCATAGAATTTTTGACTAATGAAAATTGCAAGTTATGGCCAATATCCTATGGTAGTTCCCTGTTGTCCTTCTGATCAAAACCTTTGCCAGAAAAAAAAAAAAAATGCTAACATTTCTGTCAAATATATCCAAAGAAATTGAGGCTATCAGTGGACATTTTCCCTTAATGAACATAATTTTCATAACCATTTCAGAAAAGAAATGCTTTGCAACAATACACAACTAGAGCTTTTCAGGAAACAGTAGAACAAGGATGAGGAGGCATAAAAAATTAATTTAGTGCACCAAATGTGTAAAATTTATATTGGCACCTTGGCCCCTCCCAATTTGTGGATGGAAAGATAAACCAACACAAATTATCCCGGACGGGACAACTTAATTTGATTTCATTTTATTCAGTTCCACTGAACAAATATTTATTTAGTATCTACTAAATGCAAAACTGTTTGCAAGGCATTAAAAGAAATTAAAGATGAATATATTCTCAAGTGTGGAAAAATATTCCTAAGGAAGCTAATGGGTATAATTGAATAAATTATTCAAATTATTCCAATAAATAATTAGACTACAAAGCAGTATTATAGAAGTACCTTGTGTGTATGTGTATGCATGTGTGTCTGTGTATAAAATCTCTTAAAAAGTGTTAGTGTATTTTATAAATTCCAATTTAGGTAGCTAGATCCCCCTCTTCCACCAAAACAATACAAAAACTCTAAGACCCTACAATTAAATTACAAAGAGCTTTTGATTATCTAGGGCCTGATTAATAGAGTGCCTATATAATTTATCATCCAAACAAGGACACTTTGAGAGTGAAAAGTGATGCTATTAATAATTATGCCAAGTCAGTAGGAATAAACTGGGATTATCCCAGGCAAAGAGGGACATATGGTCACCCTATTGATTACCTAATTTTAGTGTGACCAAGGCAATATTGTTCCTCTTTTTCTGTTTCTTCCTGCTACCTGCCTTTAGTAATCCATGAAAGTCTAGCAAGGAATAAAACGAGACTATGGTCCTCAGATCCATCCATTTTATACAAAATAAAGACTGAATAAGAGATCATTATTGAACACTTATGGGACTGGGTACTGTGGCAGGTGCTGGTGATACAAAGACATGAATAAGTAAATTCTTGTCCATGATTTGCTTCCACAAAATTGGAAAGTCATATATATTCATAAAATTTTTAAACACTTAAAATTACTTTTAAATATTTTATGCTATTATTTTAAAGTATTTTAAAAGTATTATAAAATATTTCTACAAATAAATGTTTTCAAAACCCTGAAGTATATATAGTAAGATAAGGAGAAAAGGGAGCAGTGAAATAATTCTTCCACAAATGACTTCAATTCAGTTTTCCCACACATAAGTCACAATAAATTCCTCCTACTTTCTGTCTCTTTCCCACTTCTCTTTTTACTTTTTGGATCCAACTCTAACATAAAAGATTAATAAGCATGAAAAGACATAAGCCATGCAGTCAAGGTTCTAAGGGCATGGCAAAGCTTTGTGGCAGAGGGAACAGTCCAGTGTCTTTGTGTCCCATCTCAAATCCAGGGTTAACTGGCAAGAATAGATGTGATGAGCTAAGTCAAATTGAAAAAGACACAAGATCAATTTCTTAAGAAACACTTAGAGTTTTAAAATTATATGTATGTATGCATGCTATGCAAAGAAGGAAAGGAAAGTAAAAACAGAAAAAGCAGAAAGGCAGAGCTCTAGGCAGGCAACAAGTCGTAGGGGTTGTGGGGAGAACGTAGAAATACAGCATGGATGGCAAACTCAAATGCCTACAGGAACATGCAAGTGATCCAGGCATAAGAGGGTCAGGAACACGTGATGGAATGGTATGGACTGTGGCAAATTGCAGAGCTATGGTCTAGTTAATGGTGGCAATAGCTACTCAGCAATAGTCATTATTATGTGAAACTGTGGATCCAGCATATCCAAATCTACCAACTTCCAAGAAAAACTAGAAAACCAAAAATTTTTCAAAAGTTTTTTAATTAAGGGGTGCCTCGGTGGCTCAGTCATTTGAGGGTCCGACTCTTGATTTTAGTTCAGGTCATGACCTCAATGTCATGGGATTGAGCCCTGCATCTGGCCCTGTGCTCAGCTAGGACTCTACTTATCCCTCTCCCTCTGCTTCTCCCCCTGCTCGCTTAGTGTCTCTCCCTCTCAAATAAATAAAATCTTTAAAAAAATTCTTTTTCAAAAATATTTTTATTTAATGTGGCAATGAAATCAAAGGGAAAGCTCTGTGAACCAAACCTGTCCTCAGGCGTTGACTGTGTATTTTTTAAATGTATTCTATTATTTAAATGTGAAAAATTGTCATATTAACAATTAAAGTCAAGTTGAATAGTACTTAAATGTGAAGTTCCCTCCAAGGATTCAACAGTTCTATGAATCTTTGTCCACTTGAAACTTTGTCCACAAAGTCCATTTCTATTCACTCATTCATTCATTCAACAAACATTTATGGTGCACTCTAAGTACTAGGCTCTATTCGAGGTGTTAGGAATACAACAAGACAGGCAAAACTTTCTGCCTTCATAGAACTTATACTCTGGTGGGGAAGAGATAATAATTAAATAATAATAATAATAATTAAGAAATAATTAAACTTAAAAAGCAAATCACACAAATATGGGAGGAATATAGTTTTGTTGAATAGTAGGTGAGATTCAGGTTCAGAAGTTTCTCTTCAAATGTCTAAAACTAAAATCCGATCTGACTGGTGTTTTTGAGACACATTTATTTATTTATTTATTTATTTATTTATTTATTTATTTATTTTTACTAGTCATTCATCTTTTATTTATTGTAATTTTTAAGGATAAAAGGCATTAAAAGTAAGCTTTAAAAATTCCATTTTTGCTCAATAAACTCTGTAATGAGGGTAAATATAGAGAACAAATTAGAGAAATCAGCTTCAACCCATATTCTTTCTTTTTTTGTCTTGGAAGGCAATAATTTGCACAAATGAAAGTTATATTGGAGCTGATATTTCTGCTATTTCTATATTTTAGCATATTAACTTCTGGCCTTTCCTAAGTTATTGAATGAAGCATGCTAACAAATACTGTAATAAAGTATTAAAACTTTTTTGTAGTTGTAAAAAAACCACATAACATTAAATTTAGCATTTTAACCATTTTAAAGCATACAGTTCAATAGTGTTAATTATGTATAACAAAACTCTAGAACTATTTCATCTTGGAACACTGAAACTGTATACACTGATCACTAATTCAGTAATATAATATATTTTTTATTATGTTATACTGTCACCATACAGTACTTCATTAGTTTTTGATGTAGTGTCCCATGATTCATTGTTTGCATATCACACCCAGTGCTCATTGTAACACGTGTCCCCCTAATACCCATCACAGGGCTAACCCATCCCCCTCCCCTCTGAAACCCTCAGTTTGTTTCCCGCTCTGAGATATTTTTAAATATCAAATGCTAAAAGAAAACTGTATGACAATCAATCACCAACATTCTTTTTCACTGGAAGATAAATAAGGAAATGAATCATTAACTACATGACTTAGGAATAAGAATGGAAAGACTTACTACAACCATTAGATTCAGTATTGCTTTTATATTATAATAGTTCATTCCATCATTTTCTAAAGTTGATAAAGTGCTGTTTAAATTCAATCAACACAGAAAAAGTATAAAGAAAAAATCATCCAGAAATAGGTATCATTAGTATTATATGAATCTCATCTCTGTATATACAAGATAGAAGAGTGGATGCATAGATGGATGCTTGCATAAATGGATGGGCAGATGGACAGACGGATGGCTGGACTGATGGAACAACTGGCTTTTAATAACTGTGATCAAATGACACATGCATAGTGTTATTAAATATGTCTGCAGTTGAAATCTTGCCTCTTCCACTTTCTAGTGAGTATATGTGACTTGAACAGACTGTATCCAGTTTCCGTATTGGATAATGAAGATACTAAATGAAATAATCCATATATAGCACTTCGAACAGTATGTGGACCGTACTAAATGCTCAATAAATGTTAGCTGCTATTATTATCTGCTTCGTTAGCTCATTAATGATATTGCTTTGATCCTAAAAGTATTTTCTTAATTCTGCTATTTCCCTCTCCTTTTCATTCTGTTGTTCCATCATCATCTTTGAGCTATTTATTTTCTTACTAGATTGTCCTAATGTGGGAAATGCTCATGAGGGATTATGTTTAATTCCTTGACAATCTGCACTCAGTGATCATTTCTTCTCCTCCTCTCCTGTCCCTCCTGTCCCTCTTCTTCATTGCACCCTTGCCTAGCCGCCTTGCTATCTATCCCTTCTCACTCGCTCATGCTTAGCTGCTTATCCCTGTTTTCCATTTACTCTGCTACGGCATGAATGATTCCCTTTCGGCATGTCTTCTATACCACATATTCAGTTCTGTTCCTTTTCCTCACACCAATATCGTCACGCTGACTATGTAGTGTTCTGTGCATCCCTTCATAGCTCCTTGGGTATGGAGACTTGAAGAGGACAACTGAACAGACGGAGACCTGGCTGGGGCACTTGCTCTTTGCTCTCCCTTCTTGGGTTTCTGAAAATGATTTGCCACACTTGGGTTCACTCTACCTAGTGGAGAGAAGGAAAGAATCTCCTTCCTGTAGGGATGCTCTTTTACTTCGGGTTATCTCTCCATTCAATGTGGAGCCTGAGGGTCTTCACCACCATCGGATCCATCTGATTCTGCCCCCATTTTTCACTTCCTCATTTTCCCAGGCTCTTCCCACAGTCATTTCTCTTAATGCTTCTTCCTCTCCAGAGAATCTCAGCTCAGTTAGCACTGTCCCTACAAGATACTAAATTATACTCAATTATAATTATTTATTATTAATTATACTAAATTATACTGGTCAAGGGCACCCTCACCTGCCTTTCTGACAGTGTCATCTTCTGCAAAGAAAATTCATGCAAGAGAAAGGACAATTTGACCTATTTGTCAACGAAAGGAAAACAAACTTACAAAGAAACCAAATGACCAATAACAGGGAATAGTTAACAAGGAAAGGAACATCCTCCCAATGGGATATATGGAACTATTAAAAATTATATTGACAACAAAACCTTTAATAATATGCTGTCAACTACATAAAACTTATTTATACATTTATTTACTCGTGTAGAAAAATATATTAAAACATTTAGATTGTGGGATAATGGGAGTTTCTTTCTCTTCTATATTTTCTAAATCCTTAGATTATATTAGTTAGACAATCAGTAAACAGGATCCATAAAACATTATTTAAAGAAAAAAGTAATTTTGTCCAGTGTGGCATGTTCCAATGCAAAGTAAGATGGAAATACATAATTAGAAAAGAAGAAACCTCTCACACCAAGGCTGAATCTTATTTTTTTTCTTATAACACATAGACCCAAACATTTATTTTTCAGTAATCTAGACATCATGACCCACCAAATATGAATAAGGAAAGTCCTTTGTGTGACAAAGTCAATTCTGTGAAACTGTGATGGTGACTTTGGTGAGAACTAACAGATCTGCCAATATAACCTCCTCTTCATTTGTCATTCAGCTAGCTATTTGTGCTTTCAGAGGACTGTTTTTACCCTAAGGGCCAATTTCATTTTAAAAAAGTAGAAGAAAATATGCAGATGAATTTTACGATTTTCCTGCCTTTTCCACCTTCTGAAAAATCAAGCCACGCAATGCCAATGTTCTACCTTTTAGGGGTAGACAGAGATTGCCCCCACAAAAATGAAAATCTCAGACTCTGCCTGGTCATGAAGAAAGCTTCCGCTTGTCCAAAGAAAGGCATGAAATCAGGAGTTGACAGAGATTCTCATTCAGGAAAGAATTGTCACCATTTTTGCTGTGCTCCGGCCAGAACAACATATGGCAGCCCAGCTGACAAATATAATCTTTTCCTCTTTTTTTCCCATTCCACATGCACATTTCATTTGTGGAATATTAAAACTTCATACAAAGTGCCTGTTAACCCCTTGCCACCACAGCATCCCTCATCTGGGATGTGCTATTTCCCAGAATACTCCCATCCAGCTGTGAGAGGGTTAAGGCCAAGAGAAAGATAACCTATGGTCAGAGGCTTCTGACTTCCCTGCCTCCACCAGGAAGGGAGACTCTCAGGCAGGGTTGTCTTTATGTTAGAAAATTTATAGCTTCCTGGCTTCAATATAAACTGCCTTGTTACCCTGCATCCCAGAGCCTTTCTGTTGCCCAAATGAAAGGTATTTTCAGATAAAGCTGTCATTGCATCTTGCTGTCCATGGGGCCCACAGGCAGGCCCACTGTCCACCCCACGAGCACCCTGCTGGCCCCAGTCCTGAAGGAAGAAAGCCTGCACACATGATTTAAATAGAAAAAGCAACTTTGTTCAGTTCACTACCTCCCTCCCCAGATTTAAGCACTGGGTTCAGGTTTAGATATCTTTGTTGATGGAGGCAGTATAGGAGGGCTGTTCACATTCACTCATGTTACACTGTAGAACTCCCCAGCAGCCCAAACACACTTCCAACAAGATGTTTCCACAGATGTGCCAATGTCTGATTTCTCTCTCCGTTCACTCCTTTATATTTTGCTCTTCATTTAGGAAAATTGCCTAGCATAAAATAAGGCACTCAATATATATTCATTAATAAATTTCAAGTATACAAAAATGTCAAAAATAATATATGATCAATATCCATGGATTCACCACTGAATCCATTATATTTGCATCCAATGACTCTCTTCTTTGAAAAAAAAAATAAGATAAAATGTTTCAGGAACATCTGACTCCACATTCCTCCTCTACCAGGTTAACAACTACTCTGAAATTGGTGTGCATCATTCCCTTGCAAGTGTCCTAATACACACACCTGTATCAAATACATACATATTTATATGTATATATATATATATATATATATGTGTGTGTGTGTGTGTGTGTGTGTGTGTAGTTTGTTTCTTTAATATTTTCTGTGAACATTATCATACTACACATAACATTTACATATATTTTGCATGTAATATTATGTTTCTTTGTGCAATTTATTCCTGCTAATTCCTGCAGATCTAGGTCACAATTTTAATTGCTCTATATTTTCCCCATCATTTCAATAAACAGCACTTTATAAATTCCCCTAGTAAGAGACAGATTATTCCATGTGTTTACTACTACTAACAATCCTGCTTTGATCAACCTCCATCACATCTCCTTACAGAGGGGATGCTGTATATTCTCTAGACTGGACATCAGGAGGTAGAACTGCTGAGTCCTAACTCCGCCTCTTCAGTATTGCCGGATTGACAAATTGTTTTCCAAAGCAATCATATCAGTTCCTATTTTCACCATAAATTATAAAAGTTCCTGTGTCCCCAGATTCTTGCCAATATTTGGTGCAATCAAACTTATTCATTCTTGCCAAACTGGTATGTAGGCGGTACTTACTGTTGAATTAGCTTTCAGCTCCCTACTTTTTAGCAGGGCAGAGCAGCTCTTCTTATGTTTATTGAACATTTGTTTTATCTTCTTTGTAAATTATCTTTGTCATTTTTCATTCAGATTGTTTGCATTTTTCTTACTGATTTGTAGTTCCTTATAAATAAAATCATTATCATCATCTTCTCTTCCCTGTCAATAGCTTATCTTTTTACTTTGTTTTGCTATCACTTCTCCTATATATAAAGTTGTTTATTATTATTAGTAGTAGTATTATTATTATTATTGAATATAGTCAAATTCATCCATTCTTATGGTTCATTCTTTTTTTGCCTTATTTAGGAAATTTTTTTTCCCCTACCACAATGCCAAAAAAATATACTCCCTTTATTTTCTTAGTCAGTTTGGCTGTAGTATTTGTTTTGGAAATACAAATTTGTTCTAAGACAATTGGTATAATAAAAAATATGAGCATAACATGAAACTCCAATTTGTTTATGGCAATTTTGTCAGTAAAAAACACTAGGTGAATGCTGAGAAAGACATGTAGCTTAATCAAACTGTGTTGAAATATACAAAATAAACACACACACACACACACACACACACACACACTCACACACACACACCTCAAACGTCTACCAGTTACCTCAGTTCACAGATACGTTACATGCCACACCCATCCAAATCTGCTGTTACAACTTCCCATGAAATTTCAGATAACCTATTCCACTCAACAACTGAACTCTTCTGATGTCTATTCCACAAGCAACCTGTTTGTTTCAAGATAAAGTGCCATATTTATTGTAGTGTTTATGTACTTTGTAACTATTTAATATATGGAAATTTGTGCTTCTAGTTTTTTTCCTATCTTTCTTTTTTTGTCAGTGATGAAGTTTTTGAGTTTAGCCTTTCCATCCCATTTCTCCCACAAGCCCTATGTTTTTTAACTGTGAGATTTTTGCACGATGGGGTGGTTTTTAGGAACACATATGTTGTGGTATAACAGAACTGATTTATGAGATCTGTAGTCTACACATGAAAGTCTTTATTCAATCTGGAATTTGCTTTTATGAAAATTGTACTATTTAGATTTTTTTTTCTATAAGGAAAAATATTTAGCCTCCATTTTAGTTGATACATGTTTCTTTTTCTTCTCTTGTCTCATTTCATTAGCTAGGACCTCCAGTAAAAATTTAAATTGAGATGGAGATCAATGACATCAGTGAATTTGAATGTTTCTCAAGTTTCATGATTTAAAATATTTGCTCTAGGTTTTTGGAAGATATACTTTCACAGGATCATGAAACTTCTTTTTATTCAGTTTACTAAACAAGATTATGAATCATTGTGGAATTTTATCAGATATTTTCTGCAGTCATTGAGGTGATCATATAATTTTCTCCTTTAATTTCTTAATGTAGTGATTTAAAATAATGGTTTACTGTTAAAATATCTTTTTTTTCAATAAATCTAAAAATTAACTATGAAATAGACATGTGATATATAGACATACATATGCGTTTATGTATGTGTGTGACCCATGTATTTTTCTATAGTTTTATTTTAATACATCTTATAAAAAACAAAATTTACTCATTTCAATTGTTCATGTTGATGAGTTTGGGGAAATGTATATAGTCTTGTGACCACCACATTAATCAAAACATTCCTGGGACGCCTGGGTGGCTCAGTTGGTTAAGCAGCTGCCTTCGGCTCAGGTCATGATCCCAGCGTCCTGGGATCGAGTCCCACATCGGGCTCCTTTCTCGTCAGGGAGCCTGCTTCTCCCTCTGCCTCTGCCTGCCATTCTGTCTGCCGGTGCTCGCTCTCTCTCCCTTTCTCTAAAAAAAAGAAAAAAAAAAAAAAACATTCCAAACCCTCCACATTTTTATCTTCTGCCATGTTACTATGAGGTGTCTAGCTCTGGTTTTCTGAAAATTTTCCTACATGAAGTTCATTGAGCTTCCGGGAACTGTGAGTTAATGTTCTTGACAAAATTTGGGAAATTTTCAGCTTTTATTTCATCAAATAATTTTTCTACACAATTCTCTCCTCTCCCTCTAGATTTCTAATAATACATATGTTGGAATTATTAATATTGTCTCACAGCTCTTGGATATGTTTATTTATCTTTACACTTTTTTTTCCCGTTTTTCGGATTAGGTGATTTCTAGGTTCATCGATTCTTTTCCATGATATTTCAAATGTGTTTTTAGTACATCTGGTGTTTTTTTCTTTTCAGTTTATAGTTTTCATCTATACTTTCCAATTGGTTCTCTTCAGTTTTTATTTTGTGGTTGTAATTCCCTATTGATTCTCTTATTTTATCATGTTTTATTTTAATTCCTTGAACATATTTTGATCTACATCTTTAAATGTAAGATTTGTTTGGAAGGTTTCATCTGCTAAATCCAATGTCTGGGCCCAGTTAGAGCATGTGTCTATTAACTTTAATTTTTCCCTTGAATAAGGCTCAAAATTTCCTATTTCCTTCAATGTCTACTAAGTTGGTGAAACTTGAAAGTGTATGTAATATATTGGAGAGAGTATGGATTCTGTTTTGTTTTTCTGACAATTGGCAGTTAAATTCCTGTATTCTAACCGAAGAATGTGTCTCTCAGTGGTATATAGTCACTGATATCTTTGCTCAGGTTTTTTCTTCCAGCTTCTGATTTTTAGCCTTGCCCCCTAGCCATCTCCCCTTCTCCCCTCCTCTTGAGTTATTTAGTGATAATCCAAGGATTTGGAAAGAGATATACTCAGCTTCAATTTGTCAATATCTAAACTCACATCTGTATCAGGACAATCTTCCCTTTCAAAGATAGACCTCTATCTTTGTGTGCTGCTTCTCTGGGCTCTTGGGGAGTTTCTCATTTATATGTATAACATAGCAGTCAATGAGATATTTGGGAAGAATTATTTTTTTAGGTTTCAGATCTATATTTTAGATATGTGTTAAATTATAAGTTGACAGGGGTTTTTTTAATAGTATTTTGAAGATGATATTCCATTGTTTTCTGCATTATTAATTAGAAATCTACTCTCTAACTTTCTTTTGTTTTTAGAAAATCTATCTTTTCTCTCTGGCTACTTTTATAATCTTCTTTTTGTCTTTGGGGTTCTGCAGATTCACTATGATATATTTATGTGATCATATTTTTATTTCTCTTTCTTGGAATACATCATGTTTCTTGAATTGGTAGCTTCATGTCTATATATCAGTTCTAGATAATTTTAAGCCATTGTCTTTTTGAATATTGCCTCTTATTTAGTCTCATTTTCTGGAACTATTATTAAATACATGCTGATCTTTCTAATTCTATTCTCCATACTTTTGAAACTTTCTTTTACATTTGTATCTATTTATATTTCCAAACCATGTTCTGAGTATCTAAATTATTTCTTAGTTTTCTATTTCAGATATATGTCTTTAAGTTCACCAAGTCTTTCTTCAATTTTGTTTAGTTATTCTAATAACTTATCAATGGATTGACTGATTACTTTCATTTTTCTGGTGATTTGAATCATGACAATCATGCCCCACAAGACTACAGACTCCATGATAGTGATAGTCTCACAATTATATCTCCATTATATAGCACAGTGGTACCTATTTGCAGATGCAAACAGACCAATAATCCAGCAATTGAGTCTTTAACAAACTAATTTCATTTCTAAAAATTCTACTTGATTTTCTTCTTATCTATTTATCATAGTATTTTATTCTTTTCTTAAGCTCTTGATTCTTTCTTTTATATCTTTTATATAAATTACATTGTTCTACTAAACTCTAATCTTCCTATTTATGTGTGTGTATGCATGTGTGTTGGTCAACTTTTGTTCAAGATGGCTTATTTTTGTATGTTTTGCAATTTTGGATTGTGAGCTTATCCATGCTGAGATGTTATCCATGGAAATTCTGTGTGATAGGGGTTGAGAAAATATTCCTCCAGAGTTTAATGCCTGCTTCATCCTGGTACCAAACTGCATGTTGATTTCTTGGCTTAAGAGTTCCCAGATAATAGTACCTGCATGACTGTAAGTCCCAACCCCTCATGAAGTTCAGTTTTGGGGTTTTAAATTCTGATGGGTGTATTACTACTACTACTACTACTACTACTACTACTACTACTATTACTACTACTACTATTACAACCACTACTACTATTTCCAGACTTGAAACTAGCTCTCTTTAGTTTCCTGATTCCAAGCACAAAACTTTTTCCACAAAGCAATGCTCCCTTCTGGAAAAAATTGGCTAAACTGGAAAAAATGTATGCTTTGTGACAGTGAGAAACTGGAAGCACATGACACACATTCTTTTGATTGTCATCTTCGTGGGCACTAACTATTTCTACTGAAATTCATCAGCATACTATATTAGCCTGTGCCTAAACATGAGATGCAGCAGTGAAACAACTTGTGAAGGAAACATTTCTAACATTCTAAACACTTCTTAGCTAAACCTCCCATTTATTTTTGACTTGCATATATTTTCTAAGGTCTTGATATTATTCATTTTATAGATGTCTCAGTTGTTGAAATAGCTAAAAAATTTACAAGATATTTGATGGAAAAACTCACAGAATTTTGACATTGTGTGAAGCAAAGCCTTTGGTTTAAAAAAAAGACTAATTAAAAGAAAGTTAAAATGGTAAAACAGGAAGATATGTCATGTCTTGTCCAAATTCAGCCATATTCCATATTTTTCAAACAAACAACACAAATGTAATTAAAAACTAAGTCCAATTTCAGCAAGTTGGGCAATTTATTTATTTGAACACATTTGATCTTTACTGTTTATTAATTTCCTATATAAGAGGAAAAAAGGGAAAAGGAAAACTGTTCAAAACTGAGGACTATAATGATCATGAATCTGTTCAAACACCTTGACTGCCAAATCAGTACCTCCCATCAGTATACTTATCAAGAATCCTGAGTAACAAAATCACATTTCTTGATACTTTCTACCCATTAAACATTTTGCAAGTGTTCAAATTCTGTGGTAATTGAGGCCTGTTGTACACAGAGAAGTTTATGAAGGAACTAGTCCTGCATCAACACTTAACCTCTCACCACTCAGAGGATTTGTAGGTCCATACACATGATTAACCAAACATCTCTGTCTACTTTCTGCCTCCAACAGTCTTAGTTTAGACCTGTTATTCCAATGTAATCTTTAGTGTCTCCTTTCACACTCAAAACTACTCCAGTTTGGATAGTAGTTTATATGGAAAATCACACTTACCATCTTAGAGACTATGTTCTAACTCAGTGCCTGGTGAGAAGAACTCAGTTTTTCTGGGAAGAAAGTTACCAATCAATGCTAGTCCTTCACAAAAGGAAAAAGACACTTGGGACCTGATAATATAACTGATCTGTACAGACAAGTGGCCTCTCTTGGCTGAACACATGTAAAGTATGAAGTCACCCAAAACCCTAGAAGAAAGAGAAAATGGGACATCTTGTAGTTTGTCAAAGACTTCCTTCATGCTCCTTGGTAGACAGGGCTGGATACCAAGGCAGCAGGCAAATTCATATAGGGATCAAGGGGTGTTCTTGGGGGAAAGAAATTAAAATTCTGACCTCTTCCTTGTTTGGAGTCAATAACATTGTATTTCTCTAATAGATTAGATTGTTTCTAGCTGGGGTTTGCTGGCAAGAAATGATACTAAGGTCTCCAAAGAGGGACATTCCATAAAGAGGCAAGTAGTCTAAATTAGGGAGCTATAATGAACGCCAAGTCCTGTAAGTGGAAAGGTAGATGCCAAACAGCAGCATGATGTTTGTATTTTGGGAATGATGGCAGATCATGTAATGTGTAAATTGAGACCCATAACCATGAAAGCTTGAAAGGGAAGTGGATAAGGATGGACTAAACTGGGCAGCATCAGCTTTCAGCAGCCTGAAATCAAAAGCCATCTAGAACTATAACCCACTGAAGGACTGGTAAGAATTCCCAGTTCTCTCCTTGCCCAGTATGTGGAAACACAAGTCACCTCTTCAGACTAAGTAAATGCCTAGATATCTTAGGTAATTTAGAGTCAAGGAAAATTGTAAAAGACAGAAAATGGACTTCCTACTAATATAAGCATATGAAAGGGATTTAACGATTAATTGGGAAAATAAAAGGGATATGATAGTATTCTTGCCAAGAAAAAAAAGATATCACTTGAAGCCATCATAATTCATATATGACACAATGAAGGCATTTTATAACGTTTAAAGAATAATCAGTTCATTTTGAGGAATGGAGGTAGTGTCCCATACATGGTACCTGGAGCAGAAAGAACACAGCTCTAACCAGCTTCCTTAATGCCCATCTCTCCCTATCAAAGTCCATGGACAATGTGACTTAGAGGCAGCCATATGGACAGGGATAGGCAGTTATAGAGACATTTTCAACTCTTGACAAGAAATCTGCTCCTGAAAGAAAATAAGCAAGCAAGGGCTAATTAGTAAGTGTAACACTGGCTCCTTAATTAAAATCTCCCTTTAGATTCAATCTATTCCATGGGATGACATTTAATAATATTGAGTTATAGTTATGAATGAGTTTGCCCAAATGTCTTCATCTTTGATTAAGATAAGTATTACCCATAGAGAAACAACCTTCCCAAGTTAAGTCATCTGTAAACAGAGATTTAACAAATATTTTTATTCTGGAGCTTAGGTGTTCTGGGACTGTTGTTTACCAAAGGGTATTCTGAGTGTACACTTTTCAAAATGCCACCAAGCAAGACCAGGTGTCAAATACCATTGCCACACAGTTCAACAGTAAGAATATACATATATACATATATTGGCATGTATATATGCATGTATAACAACAAGAGAGCTACAAGGGGATGAGAAAAAAAGAAGTCCTTATTGTACCTTCAAAATAAGACTGATGTTTTCTTATGACACCTTCTGAAACCATGATGACCAATCTGCCCTTGATTCCACTAAAACATTTTGTTGAGGCTGGGTAAAAGAGGAAAAGAAATCATAACAGAGCTTTGGGTTAAAAGGATTTCCTTCTTTCTGGAATGAGTTGTTTTTGAAAAATAACATTAATGCCCAGATATTTGTATCTATACCTCTACTGCACTTCACTTCCACTATTATCCATGGTGGGCCACTTGCCTGAAGAACCACGGATCTTCTGGGACAACAGAGACAACAGTATTTGCTATTTGTAATATGTGTCCAAAGCATTCTGCCTTCTGATTTTCTGAAACATTCAAGACTTGTCAGGCTCTATTCATTTGGGCTAAAATTTTGCATCAAAGATGATTTCCTTTTTTGAGGGAGAGAGAGAACATGATTGGGGGAAGGGGCAGAGGGGGAGGGAGAAAGAATCCTCAAGCAGACTTCCTACTGAGTGTGGAGCCTTTTGCAGGGCTCAATCCCAGGACCATGAGCTCACGGCCTGATCCAAAATCAAGATCAAGCTTTAACCTACTGAGCTATCCAGGTGCCCCAAGGATAATTTTCTTTTGCTGGCATTATAGTTAGTTGTGAATATGTCTAGTTAATGAGATCTTCAGGATCAAAATCTATGTTTTGTTAATCATTATATCTCAAAATAAACATCTGTGGAACTGAAACTGGACTATTATTACCATGATCTTCTAACTAACTAGTCTTCAGTTATACGTGACAAAAAAAACTAACCCAAATAGCTTAGGCAAGGAGGCAGTTTATTGTTTCATAAAACTGATATGTCTGGTGACAGGATTAGCTCCAAGCATGGCTGAATTCAGGAGCTCAAATGAGTCATCAGAAATTGATCTCTCAGTTTAGTTTTCCTTTCCTCTGTGTTTTGGGCATTATTCTCTGGCAGATTCTAACTTTTTGAATGCAAGATGGTTCCTAACTCTTTAGTTCCTGCCTTCTCACGTTTAATTACAGCAAAATAGAGGAACCTGGTTTTCTAGTGTCCCATGAAAAGCCTTGAGACTTATTCTAATCGGATAAGTTTAGGACTATTGTTCTCCCCTGAATTATTCAATATAGCCAGAGATGGGCACGTCCATTATGGAGCCAAGGCAACCATATGCAGAAGTGTCGGATTACCAATCAGCAATATAGCACCATTTTGCCTCTTTTATGTTCTCCCCTTTACCACAGATTTGGAAGCTTGGGAGCCCCTTTGCCTTGCAAGGCTCCAAGTTGGGTTCTAATATGAGAGTACTAGCCTAAGATTTGAAAGTCAAAGGAAATACACAGCGTCATTTCTCCTGGGGCCGTGGCAGGTGGGTGTGTGTGGGCTTTGGCAGTGCGCGGTTGTGAGGTTTTGATGGCAGCTTCCAGGCATCTTCCTGCAAATCACTAAGCTTTGATGCTGCAAGTGGTTGAGATCATTGCCAGAATTTCTGTGATTATGGCATTTTTTTATTTCCTACCCACGAGCGACAATTTCCCTGATCCTCACTCCCCCTTCTTTCACTGGTTTCATAAGTCTCTAACTCCTTTATTAAATCCTTCCTGCTTGAAGTTCCTAGACTGGTTTCTGATTTCTGGTTCATCTGTGCAGAGGACCTGATGAGGGTGAAGGGGAACTACATCTGCAAACCAAATCTTGACTTGTAAAGAGGTAGAAGAATGAGGGACAAAGTGGAAACAAAGTTTCACTCTACTTCCCTTCAGTAGCACCATCCTAACATTCTAGAAACCATAGGAATTGCTTTTTCAAAATGCCTCAATTGCATGGAATAAAACACTGTATCTGTTTCCATCATTTGCCAAACCTGAAAGAGAGATTTCAGCCTGTCCTTCCTGGCCCTTCATAATCAGGTCACACTTCTCTTTCTTACCCTAGCATTCACCATCCTTCCATATGCCCCACAGAAGAATTAAAGAGACTAGACTCTATGCTTGGAACATACCCTAAGCTTTCCTGCCTCTAGGCCTTCCTTCCTGTCATTCCTCCCATCTAGCCTCTTAGTTTAATACAAACCCCATAACCTCTTTTCAAATGTCCCTCAAACCTCATCTTATCCTTTCCAATCTTCCTCCTTGTCTTTTTATTCCTCTTCCTACTCTTCACAGCAAGGTTAACATTTAGAGACCATGTACCACATGCCAGACAGCATAGTAGCTCTTCACATCCCATAAACTGAGTTCATCCCAGGTGGTAGGGGCTACTGTTTGCCCCAATGTATATGCAAGGAGCCTGAAGCTTGAGAGTTTGCATCCTTGTGGCAACCAGCCAGTGGCAAGTGGCAAGACTATCACTCAAATCCAGGTCCATCACTCCTAGTCAGAGAAACCCCCCTCTTCCCTGAAGAGTCTCAGAGAATTTACAGTCTACCTGGAATACGAAAAATACAAATAAGTCAGTAAATTTTCCAAGATATTTTGCCCAAAGAACTGATGAGAGCCCCTCAGGCTACAAAGTTGGGATGCTCAGCCACCTGTCACCTGCCACCCATACCTCCCTATCACTAAGGAGCTTCATCTGTCATGACCTGTCAGCCTGCTTTGTATCTCCAAGGCACCCATCTCCTCTCCACCCAGACCTCTTCTCCCTCCATGTCCATTTCCTTACATCTGATAACAGTTTCTTCAGACAACCTTATATGTTGTCACATGAATTTTTTTATGTAAAATATATGAAATAGTGGTGTGTTATTAACTATTTAACAGACAGCATATCTGAGCCAAACATTGTCAGGTGAATTTGCTGTTTTGATATTTGACCAAGGACTTCTTTTCAACATAGTTATCATGTCAGATGCTTGGCTGAGGCCTCCTTAGATCTAAAAAATCCAAAGCAGGAGCATCTGGGTGGCTCAGTTGGTTAAGCAACTGCCTTTGGCTCAGGTCATGATCCCAGAGTCCTGGGATCAAGTCCTGCATCGAGCTCCCAGCTCCACGGGGAGTCTGCTTCTCCCTCTGACCTTCTCCCCTCTCATGATCTCTTTAACTCTCTGTCTCAAATAAATGAATACAATCTTTAAATAAATAAATAAATATTCAAAGAAAATTTTAAGAATGGATCAGCACTACATTAAGTCCATCAATTCACTCTTGTACTGTTACTGCTGCCTCATGGTTTTAAAATCATGATATCATTGAGTACAGGTAATGAAATACAGTGTTATTCCTACACCATGTTATTTGACTACCAAAATCCATTTGACTTCTCTGCCTGGACAATGTGACTTCCCCAATGAGCAATGAATTTCCAGCTTGCATTGGTAAATTAGAATATGAGCAGAGGTGACGTGTGCAACACCCATATCATTCTTAAGAGGAGATCATTTGCCCTGCATTTATTTTATCTTTCCTGTGAGCTGAAACACAGATGTGTTGCCTGAAACCCAGGGATGAGAACAAGCTATATCCCAACCAGGACATCTCACTTTGGGACATTTATATGGTCTCATAAAAGAGAAAAATAAACATCTATTTTCTCCTAGCCACTTTAATTTAGATCTTCTTTGCTTAGAGATTTCTTTAGAGGCTAAGCATCATCCTAGCTAACAGTATTAAATATATGTGCCTTTGAACAGAAACACACCTAAACAAAGTACATATGACCGGTTGATGAAAAGTTATAACCAGAAGCTTGAGGGAACTTAACCCTCTATTTCCCCTAAGAGTAATGGCTCAGTATTCAGTACTTCAGCATTCATGGCCACTGAGAACTGAAGTATAAAACAAACAAACAAACAAAGAAGAACTGTGTCTAACAGCCTTGCCTCCTATATTAGTTGCATCATGCTATCCCA
This sequence comes from Enhydra lutris kenyoni, assembly GCF_002288905.1. Lineage (NCBI taxonomy): Eukaryota > Metazoa > Chordata > Mammalia > Carnivora > Mustelidae > Enhydra > Enhydra lutris. The sequence continues at coordinate 2,198,727 of NW_019154125.1, read as the reverse complement.
TTCTAAGTGACACTTGCAGGTAAATGAAAACAAAAACAAAAGCAAAAAACCCCACCAGCTTTACTTCTATACGTGGTAGCAAAGAGGAGGAATACTAATTAACAGTAAAGAAAAAGGTTGTTTGCTTGCATTACAGACTTCTTTGAGCAGTAAGACTGAGAATACAAATCAAGCACAGCCATCTTACCCTCTCCAACATACTCGTGATAGAGAAATGTTATCAAGAAGAACACCAGCTCAATACAGCTCAATACCTTCTTAACTCAGAGGAGGAAACAAATGCCCAGGTGTCTAGGACCACACTATCTACTAGCTGGTACTAACTCAGAGCAAAACCTCAGGTCTCCTGGCTCCCAAACCAGGTCTGCCCAAGGCTTGCTAGGTAAGGTCATGGGAAGAGAACTGATTCTTTTGGTGCAATGAAAAGAAGTAGACAAACTAAGCACTGGAAGAAGGGAAAGTTGGATGCAAAGCCAGGACCATTTGATTCTAGGTTCTTATGTCCCTGACTTGGGACTTATGTTCCTGACAGCCAAGCTCTAACCTCCTATTTGAAATCAAGAAAACAGTCCTGACTATGGCAGACTCTGAATGAGTGTTGTGTCTCTGCATCTGACTGTTTCTCAGGCAATGAGTTTATTTCTCCAAAGAACAGGAGCTCTATGTTATATTTTCCCTTAAAGATTTTATTTATGTATTTGAGAGAAAGAGACAGAGAGCAAACTGGAGGAGCAGAGGGGGAAAGAGAGGGAGAAAGAATCTGAAGCAGACTCCGTACCTAATGTGGAGCCTGATGTGTGGCCTGATCCTGTGACCCTGAGATCATGACCTGAGCCAAAATCAAGAGTTGTATACCTAACCGACTGAACCACTCAGGTGCCCCAAGAGTTCTATGTTTTGAACTGAGTTAGATGCCTGGCCCTGAGCTCTGGTTGCTACCCTGTTTTGATCATATTTTTGACACTCTTTACCTCTTCTTTCAATATTGTCACTTGCCCCATTATCATTAAGTACTTATCATATCTCAGCAGTAATTTCTTGACTGTAAAATAAGTCAATGGTCTTTTTTTTTTTTTAACTTCTGAAGCATAGTTATTTGATATACAGATTTTTCCAAAATGACTATCAAGATGTGTAAGGATACTCATCTGGTTAAAAGAAAGAGATGTGTATTCCTGAAGATCAAACCAAAGCCTCCCAACAGCATTACCTTGATGGGTGGGTGGGTCAGGAGGCCTGAGAAAGTAAGTTCCCAGAGGACAGGAAACTAAACAACAAGCAGCAACTACATACAACTAATTTCGGCTGGGAATTAAAAAAAAAAAAAATTAGCCTGCATTGTGACTTCAGCATGCTGAAACAATGTCTGTGCAATGCCAAAAACATCCAGATGGATGTGGAGAACTCAGCCGCCACCACATGCTTCATCTGCACCGATGTCTTATGGTAACAGCCAGCACAGATCTCTGGGGCCTGGAACAGTTGCTGGGCAAGAAGCCAGAGGGGAGAAATATTGCCAATATATGTTTAAATTAAATTAATTAACATTTATATAACTCTCTACATTGTATAAGGAACTTCTATCAAATATAGTGTCTCATTTAATCAGAAGAACCACCTTATAAATTAGCTATTATTATCTGCTGTACTTTACAGATGAAAAATTTAAGCCTCAAAAAAAATTAGATCACACAGTTACTAAAGAGTGGAGCCAGGACTCGAACCCTTCTCATAGAGTCTATAATAATGATTGAGGACTTACTGTGTAAAATCATATCCTCATACTGTAATTAATGTCCTCCACATAGATATGCTGTCAGAGAGGGAAGGCAAACATTAATGTTTCATATGGCATTATGTACCTGGATTTCATATATCTAGACATCTATCTATATACATATTGATATCTATATCAATCTATATGTATCTGCAGTATATATGTGCATGTATATGTATATGTACTATATGTTTTATATATTTATATGTATATATATTCACTTTACATTTTTATAAAGTAGTAGGAAATAAGAAAGAAATGAAGCAGAAGTGAAAGGATAAATTGGGTCTATTTGAAATTCAGTGGATTTGTTCCGTGAAGTCCTAATACTGCAAACATGAGCCCAGACAGGTTTCACATACCTTTTTAGACTATCCACACCTAACAAGGCATATGTTTCAGTGAAGACAGACTATAATAATCCAATATGTTTGTAAGATTCACAAGTTGACAATGTGGGGCAAGATGCCAATTTTGCATTCCTGAAAATTATTCTAAGTAGTGGCCCTAGTTTGATGACATTATGCTCCAGAAAGAGTTTATTCTTATTTCTAGAACCATCCAGATCAACACAATTCTGTTTGCCAATATATTTTTTCACCAATATATTTTTATTCACCTCCGGTCCTCATCTTGGTCAAATGTATCCATGAAAGTAACTTGATTTTAGGGACAAAAAAAGAAATGGATAGAAATGCAGCACTGAGTTTGGAGTCACCAGTTTCTACAGATTAAAAAGAGGAGAACCAAAGTTCCCTTCAGAGAATAAAGGAACGTGGTATCACATAAGAGACAGACACCATAGTCATGTACAGTGAGTCTCTGAAGTTTCCTGGTGACTGGGAGATATAAAGAGGAGGATGTGTGAAGGATGCAGCCTTTTACATGGGTCCAAGACAACTTCCTGCAGCCTCATACCTCAGTCAGATCTCATATTTAGGGCAGCAGGTTTTTCTAGAACATTGGTCTCCCCCACTTATACTTCCACCCACTATGAGATGAGATTTGATGCCAATCAGATATTCACAGATGTCTATGCTCAAACCCCTGCCTGGACTTCTAAATTCCACCTATTCAACAGGTTCAGAAAAAAGCAAGATTGTAAGTTACATCTAAGCAGACAGATTTGGGGATGAGTATGTCCCTCCTATGGTGCGAACTATATAACTCAATAAGAACATATGATTCATGCCCTATTTACACAAGCATTATATTTTCAGTATCCAACATAACATGAATTATGCATGTTAGAATTTCATAACTTTATATAATCCTGCACATGAAACAGGTGCCTGGGCTCTTCTTAGAGTTACATCTACAAAAGATTTCAATGATAAACACTATGATCACTTTACATACTGTAAAAACACAATGTTTTACATTAGAGGTCGCCAAACTTTGGCCAATGGGCCAAATACGGCCTACAGTTCATTTCTGTATGGTTTGGGAGCTAAGAATGGTTTTTATAGTTTTAAATGATTGTGAGGTTTTTTTAACCAAAAACAAAAACAAAAACAAAAACCACACCTACACACACACAAAAGTTAACAGAATTAAATAAAACCTTGTAACAGAGAGATCATGTATGGCCTGCAAAGCCAGAAATAAATTTACCACCTGGTCCTCTACAGAAAAAGTTGGGCAACCTATTTTAAATGATGAGCTGCAAATAAAACTATTTCATTTATTTACCTTCTTGTCTTTATTTCTCTTTTTTCTTTATTGGATTTGATTTATAGTGTTTTATTTATTTGATTTAATGAGGTATAATAACACTACATACCCAAGCTTTGATTTCTAACTTTTGACAGTGGCTACCTGACATGCTTCGTAGACATCTAGGAGTCTAGGAGTTTGCACTTGAACGTGGTAGCAGGGATGCTGGTATCAATTAGTGAAGCCTCCATAGTAGATGTGGAAGGGTGAAATGGGGGTAGAAGCCCCACAAATTACCCTCCTTGCCTTGGGAGAGATTTTTAAAGTGTAGTTATATTTATACACGCCATTAAATATGCAGGGGTAAAAAACAAATACGTTAACAATGCAAGTCTCCGTGAGCAAAAGCCAGCTCTAGCCTGGAATGTGTCGTGCCACATGTTCGCTGCGTGACTGAAATGAGCTTTGCAGAGCTGCATATATTAAATGCTTGCACCCAGGAATTCAGATCATTTTTTTTCAACCGGGCATCTCCACCAGCGTGGGTTGTGGCTTAGGTACTCTAGAACCCCAGACTCTACACCAGAGCTTTACAAACAAGCACTTAGAGCATTTTAGCAAATATTCATAAATACTGGAGGAGGGTTCCCATAGCCGAGGATGGCCTGGCTGGCTGCTTCCTTATAGAGATTACACATTTTCATGTGCCAGTTCTCTTCCTCCACCAGTGGAGGAAGGGAAAGCACACTCCAAAGAGGAAGGCCACTTCTTGGGTCTGCAGTTATAGGGGGACGCCCATGAGTAAATCCCCTTTCACTATGACAAGGACATAAGCTAGAAGCGCAACCTCACTGTCATCCTTCAGTTTCAAAAGCACAACATGGTATATTTCTGTGGCATCGCTTCAAAATGTATTACCTCATCAATTCGTTTCTGAAAAAGTCAAAATAGTGGAGGCAGTCTATTTTGCCAACATTTTGAATCAAAGCTGTTTTGAGTTCTTCAGGCACCAGAAAGCAGCCTTACTTAATGAATGGCATCCTCTCCCAACACTGGTGCGGCTTTTTGGGTTCAGAACTGAACATCACCTATCTATTCATTTGTTCCATTCATTCAGCAAATACTAATTCAAATTCAAAAAGAGCTAGCTGTCAGATACTCTGCTCAGCTTTGGAGACACAGAAGTGATCAGAACACAGTCCCCAGACTCAAAAATCTAGGAGGAGAGGTAGATGAGTAAGCAAGCCATTAAGGGGCAGTGGAAGAGGTGTGAGAGGAAAAGCTTACGTATCTGGGAGAACACATAGGAGGGAGGAGAACTTAGCCCATATCCGCACAGACAGGGAGTCAGGAAAGGCTTTCCGGAGGAACAGAGACCTCTGCTGAACTTTGTAAGTCAAGAAGTGGGACGATACTACTTGACTTGTACGAGCATCGCGTGTTCTGGATACAAAACGCAAAGGACATTCTGGGTCTCCAGCGAGTAGCAGGAACCCTGGGGGGGGGGGGCAGGATATACATGAGATGGCTCAGGGTAGGCCAGCGGTGGAGCCAGGATGGGGCCCCACCTTCAGTGCCAATCAGCTTAATGGTGCCCTGTATATTCTCTCCTCGAGAGACCTATGTTTAGGTCTGGGACATGAAGACGGTAACATAAAGACCTAAAACACGACTATCACAAGCTCTGGGGAGAGTATCTATTCCAAGGACCCCTTCTATATTCATTTGCTAGAGTGCCAATGATAAAGTGTCACACACGTGGTCACGTCAACAATAGGAATGTCTTGTCTCGCAGTTCTGGAGTCTAGAAATCCAAAACTGAGATGGTGGCAGGGTTGGTCCCTTCTGAGGGCTGTGAGGGAGAGTCTGTTCCATTCCTCACTTCTGGTGTTTGCCAGCAATCTTTGGCATTCTTTGTAGATGACATGCTCCTTTGTCTCCACATGACTTTCCCTCTGTACATGTTTTTTCTCTTCACGTGACATTCTTTTCATTAGGACATCAGTCACAGTGGATCAGAGGCCCACCCTACTCCAGCATGACCTCATTTTAACTAATCACACTGGCAGTGACCTTATTTCCAAATAAGGCCACACTCTGATGTACTGGAGGAGAGGACATCTGTATTCAAATGAGGGGAAGGTACCATTCAACCTTAACACCCTTATTTAAGACAGAGTAAGGGAACTTCCTTTCTGCTTCTCTTCACAAAGCAGCAGCAACAGTGACAATCCAATGACGCCTACAAGTGGAAGGGATGGGATAGAGGCCTCAAGGCTGGGCCCTCAGGTGCCCAAGAGCTATGAGGAAAAGCCCAAGATAAGGATAACAATCTCTGTCTTTCAGCTTCAAGCCCCTAAGTAATCATTTCTTCCACCTTGGCATTTTACTGTCCTAGTCACTAGATCACCAACCGCCCCCCCCCAAAAAAAAACCAAAAAACATGAGTGGGGCACCTGGGTGGCTCAGTGGGTTACGTGTCTGCCTTCGGCTCAGGTCATGATTTCAGGGTCCTGAAATCGATCCCCACATCGGGCTCTCTGCTCAGCTGGGAGCCTGATGCCCCCTCTCTATGCCTGCCGCTCTGCCTACTTGTGATCTCTCTCTCTGTCAAATAAATAAATAAAATATTTAAAAAAAAATACCACAATGATCCCTGGAGGTGAGTACATCCTGATGAATCCCATACTGGCAATGAGGTCAGCTAGCCCTCCTTCACCATGCAAAGCAGGCTGTCTTAGCTGTTGTCAGGTCAGGAAGCACAAGGCTGGACCCTGGAAGCAGAGCCTCCAGGCTGAGCAAGGATGGGAAAGGAGGACAGGAGAGGAGGAAGAAGAGCAGAGAAGAGTGGAGGTCATCTGGTTCTGTCCTGTTTGAGATGCTGGAGCCCACGGGCCGAATGTTATTTTAGAATTCGGTATGTCACACCGGCACAGCATCACCTGCCTGCAGCCACCCTCCTACCAGTGGGGGAATTAGGCTAATTATGTCTCCAGGCAGGTATTCCCCTAGTTTTAGGGAAAAAGAGACATAAGTAAGAAAGTTGCTGTGGAAAGGAAACTGTGGGCTGTGATAGGATGGCAGGTTGGCAATGAATGTATGCCCCAAAGGTCTATGCTCCCCAGAGCCCTTGTGCTCCTACCTCCGAAAGAGCTGTAGAAGAAGCAGGACAGGGGAAACCTCCAATGGGGTCACTGAGGAGGCATGCATTGTCACAGGCATCGACTCACCTAATCTTAACCTTCTTGTTTTACAAATGGGGAAACTGAGGACTCAACACACATGGAGATGAGTTCCATTCCCCCAGGGGGAGACTAACAATAAGCCCTACCACCAAACTTTCCATTTCAAGCTCTTTTCACAACATGCTATGATCTCAAATTGCTGGCGAGCCTGTGTAAGTTCCCTAGGGCGGCCATAGGAAAGTACCATAGCTGCAATGCCCAGAACTTTATTTCCTTTATTTCCTTTATTTTTTCAAAACTCTGGAAACTAAATATTTGAAATGAAGTTGTCAGCAGAGCTGGTTTCTTCTAAAGCCTCTCTCCTTGGCCTGTAGACCGCCTCTTCTCCCTGTGTCTGCGCATGTTTTTTCCTCTGTGCCTCTCGATGTCCAAATTTCTTCTTCTTATAAAGACACCCATCATATGGGATTAAGGCCCAATGTAATGACCTCATTTTAAGTTAATTACCTTTTTCAAGGTCCTATCTCCAGAAACGGTCATGTTCTGAGATACTGGGAATTGGGGTTTCAACATACAAGCTTGGGGGGGATACAATTCAGCGGTAATCCGCTCCCAGAGCCTTTCCTCGGGAGTTCCAGCTCCACAACTTGTGCCGCTGGTATCACATGACCCTACCTCTCTGATAAACACTGCCAGGACCAGGGCCACTAAACTCCCGGGAAGCCCAGCAGCCCTAAAGGCGTTCATTGTGATAGCACTGCCAGTGGGGACAATGGGCTGGCCCAATTCAGGCTCTTTGGGGCAATCTGAACTCAAGACATGGGAGAAACAGAGCAGATCCTAGGGAAGCAGAAGCAAAAGGAGCAGGCACAGAGAAGCTAAGCCTATAGCACAGTGAGCTCTAAGCAGAACCGCATCTCCTGCTGCTGATCAAGAGAGAAAAAACTCTGGACACCAGAACCAGGCCGGACTCTGGATACATTTCCAAAAACCACACTGCTCAGCCCTGGTAAGGTCCCCAAGCTGTGCCTGGGTTTTGAAGCTGCCAGCATTGGATATTCCTTATTTCCAGGGGTAACTTAACGTTAAAAGCAACCAACAAGTATAAGTCTCTGAAATAACCACGGTGAGCCAAAAGAATCCTACCTTTTTTTTCCTTCTCTGTCTAGGAAATTCATGTTACCTGTAGATGAAAAATAAACAAACAAATGAGAACCAAAACAAAACCTCAGACATACGTTTTGTTTCTTTCTGTGAGCCTATGGAAGTCATGAAGGGTTGAAACAGAGCTAAAATGGTCCTACTGTTCCCTAAAACAAGAATAAATGGAAAGCAAGGGTCTGGGAAACACACGATGGGCACACAGTAGTGAACAGCATTCTTTCCATCTGTACTCTGAGTTGTGCATAAGATAAAACTGATTTCAAATGCAATGGAAAAAAGGAAGAGTGCTGAATCCATTCAACAAACCTACCGTGAGCGTCCTGCCCGCAGTTACATTCCTGACTGCCCTACTGAGAACGCTTCAACACAGAGAAATTTCAAGAGTTTCACATCATTTACCCCATTTTTTCTAGGTCATCCTTTTACATGGCAGTTGATCACCTGTCAGCCCTTTTCATGATAGGTTTTTAAGCAGTTAGAGTCCACCCTCCATTACATTGGAAGGAATAATTTTTTTTTTTTACTTCTTTATATTTTTCCCTTTTCGATTAAGCTGTCTATTCCTTGGTCTGTATCCGTTATTCCACTCTAGGCTTACTTCAATTTGTCTTTATCTTTCTGATAGTCATGATCCCTAAAACACTGAAAGATTTCAGAGTCCTTAGTTGTAAGCCCCTCTGGAGTAGAAATTAAGCTCCTGATTTCTGTTCCATCTCCCCACAGTGTCTGTGTGGTGCCCCTCACACAGGAGGCGGGAAACAAATGTTCCCTGACTCATTCCTTTATTCAGACTAGTTCTCCCCCAGGACGGTGGGACTGCTCACATAGCTCACAAGGAAAGACGAAGATTCTGGATCTCTTTTACCTTCTAAATAATGGTTAGTTATGTCATGTTTTTGTAATATCCCTCTATTGACCTGAAGCTGATTTCTTTCTCAGTCCTGAGTTATTCCATCAGCTCTGGAAAAATCCATATTTATAACACAAACTCTTCTCTGACCCTAAATTTGCTCCATTGCCAACGGAAGGATTGGAAGTTGGTCAGAAAAAGCTTAACCCTGGCACAACTTCCCCCAGCAACTTAGAGATCCCTGGACCAAGCCTTCCTTTTTAGAATTAACAATTTCTTGCCCTGAGATGCCCCAGAAAGCTTCAGTAGCAAAACCACAGTGATAGCAACTGATGAGGGTGCTACGGGGTTAGCTGAGCAAATACATACTGTGTCTTCTACAGGGAAGGGCTGGGGGAAGGGGGAAAATCATGTGTGGATTAAAAAAAAAAAGGTGACTTTTTCTAATCATGCCTAAGTATCCCTTTTTTGTAAAACAGTTGAGCTGTTAACTTCTATGCTAAGGCACGTATGCACTTTGGAAAGGTAATTTGAAAGCGAGTTGAGCCATGACAAATAGGGACAGCTGGCCTAATTGAATCATTTGATCTAAGACAGCTCAACTTGGTTATCCTCACTGCAGCCCACACTGATATTAGCGAGTGAATCATTAGCCATGAAATCATGTCGACTTTTCCGACTGCAGCGTTCTTGACATGACAGGATCACGGTCTGCCTTTCATTAGAGCCCCAGTAAGTTCCTTCGTCTGTCAGGAAAACAACAAAGCAGCTTGGAAAACTTGTAGGCTCTGCTTCAGAAAGTCATTTGCTCCAACATGCCACATAGAGCATTTCAAAGAAAGGGCACGAGTTAGAGACGGGAGCAAGCTAGCTGCACCTAAGCAAGTTTACTGCACTGAAGCCTCTACAGCAGCCACACCTGCAGGGAGAATGCAAGAGCAGCTTTATTTTGTAAGCACCAGTTTGTGGTCACTTGGGAAAGTGGGCTATAAATGGAGTAATGATAAATGCTTTAACACTTGACCCACGGACCTCCCTAAGGGGAGTCTTCATGTAGAGAGGACATTCTTGCCACCTTTAATTTAGTTTTTGCAAAAGGAAGGAAAGGGGCAAGCTCCTCTTTTTGCTGGATTTGTCAGAAGTGGTGAGACAGTTAAGAGAGCTCAAATGGAGGGACTAGTTCATTGACATGTGGAACCAGCCTTGGGTCCTTACAGCACTCACACCTTATCCCTAACCTGGCCCCTCACAGCCAGGCTCCTTCTTTAGGTCTCCCTCTCAAAACTGTCCCTGAGGGTGCACTGGCCTCAATTCTCCCCCACAGGCAGACACTGGGACAAGGGCTTATGAGGACCTAGAGGAGTGAGACAGAGCAGAGAAAGCCAAAACAAGATGCATCAGCCTTGGCTTCAAGCAACACTGTTCAATCCTACAGAACCTTCTGAGGGGTCTATGAAAGGCATTTCAGAGCTGTCTGCGAGGGGAAGAAAGGAGGAAACACTCACTTGCTCCTGCCCCCTGTTGGTAAAAGGTGGCCCCCAAAAGAATTAACTCCTTGCACTTTCGGGTTACACAATTGTGAGTTATGAGCACTTTCCTTGGCTGTCCCCCACAACGCATAAACAATGCCCTAGACAATGCAGCAAGTCAAAGCACCACCTGTAGTTGCTGTACGAGCCTTGCCAAACCCTGCCTCAAACTGGTCTCTCCGCCTAAGAGATGGCCCAACAAGATTTTGAAGAAACTGTACTGATAAGAATGGTCAGAAACAGAAGTGTGGTTTGGATGCAGTTCATTGTAGGGAAAAAGTACACAAATGGATACATTCGAAGTTCTCCCAAAAAGTCTGAGTAAACAATGCCATTTGCAGATAACTTTTATGTCGAAAATGACATGAGATTTAGAATGGATATACCAAGACCAAGAAACAATTGATATGGTTCATTTTCACAACTGTCTAAACAGTAGGTGAATCTGAAAAGCAATGGCAAAAATTGCGTAAAATCAATGTTGAGTTGGAAAGTACCTCAGTACTGTAGCGGTGCATGTAATAGGTACAATAGTCAATCTGAATCACAAAATTTCAGAGCTGGAAAGCAACTTGGAAGTCATGTCCTCAAACCCTCTATTATTACAGAGGAGAAAATCAAGCAACTTCAGATTCCGCCGCTAGGTGCTGACTAAGTAGGTTCCTGAACTCAGACCTTTCTTCACTTGACTGTGAATGTGGCCCATGAGACCAGTTTTACCATCTGATGGGGAGCACGTGAAAGTAGTAAGGGCGATTGGATAGCTAGAGTCAGTTATTTTGCGAACCCTACCCCAAAAATATTTTCACAGTAACCAAGACATGCAACAAAGATCACAGCCAGAAAAGAACTGTAGACAATTAAAAAAAATTTTAAGGTACTGTTTTAAGTTTTAAATGTAATTTTGTCAGGGAAAAATTAAAATTTTTAATTAAAATAAATATTATGGTACAAAAAAAAAAAAGAAAAAAAATAACTATTCACCTGATGGTTTTTAAATACACCTAACAGTTTGAACTTTGATCCATTGGCTACAGTTTCATATAACAGCATTTTATGAAAATCATTGTCTAGTAGCTAATTTATAAATTTTAATTAAATGATAATATCTGGGGTGCCTGGTTGGCTCAGTCGGAAAAGCATGTGACTCTTGACCTCAAAGTCATGAGTTCAAGCCCCACATTGGGTGTAGAGATTACTGAAAATAAATAATAAACTGAAAAAATAAAATGACTTTAAAAGGTACAATTTAGGTATTATTAAATAGTGCCACTTATGTAACTTTTTCTCTTTTTGACTTTTAAATAATATTAAAGCAATTCATTTTAAAACAATATATTTTAATTTTTAAATGCATATTCAGATTCAGTGAAATATTTCACACAGAGATAAATTTGTCTTTTTGAACAAAAATCTTTTTTTTTTCTGTGCCTTGACTTTATTTTCAATCAAATGGAGATTACAAAAAACCTATCATTTAAGGATCAAATGAATTAATACAGGTTTTACAATAAGCCCTATAAACATGATATCAATTATTATTATCTTACTATTGCTGCTATTATTACTATCATTATTTGGGGTATACAGACGTAAAATAAAGGAAAAGAATTGGAGAGAATATTTTCACAGGTGATGTTATGAGTGGTTCCCCCAGCATCTTCTCTACACTCCCTTGGAATGTTCCGCTGAGCTCCTCAAGTTGAGTTCATTTTAGTTCTACACCACTTTCAGCCTTGAGGGGGATTAGCATAACAATGAAAGTTAAATTTACCTGAGAGAATTCCTTCTTTTTGAGATTTACTAAAAATTTAAACCATTTTTTTTATTTATTTCTTTTCAGCGTAACAGAATTCATTGTCTATGCACCACACCCAGTGCTCCATGCAATACGTGCCCTCCATAATACCCACCACCTGGCTCCCCCAACCTCCCACCCCCAGCCCCTTCAAAGCCCTCAGATTGTTTTTCAGAGTGCATAGTCTCTCATGGTTCATCTCCCCTTCCATCTCTCCATGTCCTCCATGTTATTTGTTATGCTCCACAAATAAGTGAAACCATATGATAATCTATACTTGTCTTTTGCACTCAGTTTTAGTGTTTTAAGTTGTAAATACCACTAAAAACCCCAAATTGTCCCATAGAATGATAAAACTGAAGAAACACAAGTTCTCTTTCTACATCTTCACAATCACTACACTATCGTTTACTTGTTTTTTTAAAAAAAAGATTTATTTATTTGTTTACTTTAGAAAGAGAAAGCGCAAGCATGAACACAGGAAGGGGTAGAGGGGAGGGAGAGGGACAAGCAGACTCTGCGCTCAGCGCAGAGCCCATTGGCAGACCCTTATCCCACAACCCCGAGATCATGACCCGGAGCCACGTCAAGAGTCAGGTGCTCAACCAACTGAGCCACCCAGGCACCCCAACACTATCGTTTCTTTCTAATATGCTCTTTAAACTCAGGAATATGTCACACCTTAGGGACCAGCATACCTTCTACACCCATAGCCAGCTGGGAAATTCTGAACCAAAGGAAATGTCTGAGATAAACACATAGTATCCCCATGTGTCAGGGGCAACTATATAACTAGGAATTCTTTAAATTAACTTTCATATAGAATACTGTTTATTAAAGGATGAGGAATAGCGTTACACACATTTAACTATTATTTAAACTTGACAATAATCTCAACAATTGTTAGAACTCAGATCATAAAGTTTTTTCAGAGAGCATTTTATCACTGACACTGTTTAGAATTGCTGGCAAATCGTGACAATAAAAAGGCCAGCTTTGGGTGAGGTTTGTAATTGTTCTTAAATGCTGCACAGTTGATTCACTCCTTACTGCATGCCCCTAACGGTCACTCTGTAGAGTGAGTGAGCACTGTTCTTGAGCAATGTTACTGATGTGGATGACCACAGGTTGGCTCTGGTTTAAAGAGCACAGGATCCAGCCGACTACACGCCAAGGGTTTGTTGTCCAGACAGAACGTGATTTTGCCTCCTGCAGTCTCTCGTCTTTATGCTCATGATCTGAGATAATGACAGAGCTTTATTCCGTCACCTATTTCTGAGCCTTCATTTCAGCCATGTTTTCTATCAAAAACTTTCTTCAATAAAAGTTTTTATCTCTTAGCTTATTCATAGCATAGAGACAAAGACAAAGAAGCCAACCAGGACTTGGGATTTCACCATTTAAACCATGACTTTTTAAAAATCCCATGCATGCACACGTGTAGAAACCACACATCAATGCTCCATAGCTCTGCTCATTTTAAAAAATTAATTACATTTAATCAGGTCAACTCAACCGTGTCCATTAAGTAATGGACTAGGTGAGGCATAGCAAAATAATACTTTTTAATGATTAAAGCACCTGCATAGAGATGAAGAATCCAAGAAAGAGAGAGGATAAAAGATTATCACACAGCAATTGGTTTTAGACCCAGTTTCCTCATCCCCTACTTAGATCCCTTCCCACTTAAAAGCCATGTTCCCTAGATACATTACCTAGAATCCAGAGTAGGAAAATACCATTGCAATACATGAAGTTGCTCTGCGTCATGACAGTGTGTGGTCAAATGTTACAATGAGATCCCTGGAAATCTAGGGAGGTAAAAGGTGGCTGGAGACATCAGGAAAGGGCCAGTAGAGGAGGCTTGAGCTGGCTTCAGAAGCTCTTCAGGATGAGAGAAAATGGAAGAGGAATGGATCACTCCAATGGTCTGTCAGCAAAAACAGAGGATCCCCAACACATGAGTGAACCAATGGCCAGCAAGTCACTTCACTCTCTCTGAGCCCACTTTATCTCCCTTGCAGGAAGGGGCACAGTCTTAATGACATAGAGAAGTGTCATTCACCAGAATCCCTCATGAATTGAGTCTGTATTTATTAGAAAGAAACGCTTTGATAAGCAAGAACAGACTCGTGCTCCTAAGGCATTCCATTAACTGCTATGTGTAAAATAGAAAGAACTTGCTTTTTTTTTTTTTTTTCTTTCTGAAATGAAAGGGGTAGGAGAATGAGTAGAGGAAAAAACAGGGAGAGGGTCAAGATGACATAATATGGTTATGGCACATAATGTGACCCCCTTCTAATGACCTCTCAAAAGCTCATGAAAGCATACCAAAAAAACTACAACATGTTAAATGTGATGGGACTTCTTATAGAAACTGGCAGGGTATAGAGTTCTGCCCAAGTGATCATGGACAGAAAAAGATGTAGCACCAAGGATGTGGGCGTCAACTGGCTTCTTTGCTATACTCTGTGACACCTCCATATTCATTGCCTAGAGCTGCCATAACAAATTACCACAACCCCAGTGGCTAAAACGAACAGAAAATTATTCTCTCACAGTTCTGGGAGTTAGAAGTCCAAAATCAAGGTGTCAGCAGGGCCAGGCTGCCTCTGGGGAGAAGAATCTTTCCTTGCCTCTGCCAGGTTCTGGTAGTTGTAGGCAATTGTTGGCATTCCTTAGCTTGCAAGAGCCTGATTGCAATCCCTGCCTCTGCAATCACATGACCTTCTTTCCTGTGTGTTTCTGGGCGGCTCCGACTCTCTCTGCCATTATAAGGACACCAGTCATCGGAGTCCTAAATCCCATCCTAATCCAGTACGACCTCATCTTAACTTGATTACAGCTGCAAGGACCCTATTTCCAAATAAGATCACTGTCCCAGGTACCAGGGTTAGGACTTCAAAGTATCTTTTTGAAGGACACAGTCAACCCACAATAGATCCAGATATATCCCTGAATATTTGCTATGCGCTTTATTAGGAGAAGCTCAAAGTAGCTGTATAATAACTGCGTTCTTAACTTAACCTTTGGCTTCTCTTTGCTGGCCCAGAATGGTGGATCTGTGGAGAGTAAGACAGATTTGATGGACCCTTATAGCTTCCCCATTATGACAGTACTTAGAGAACCATTAGGTTCAAGTGATAGTTTTCATGGACGATTCATCTGTACATAGGCTCACAATGAATAGGCAAATAGTGCTTGGCCTTGCCTTAGAACTTTCCAGATATCTCTCTGGGCACATAGCATACATGAGGGCTTTCCTGCTCCATTTCACTTCTTGTCTTTCTTTCTCCCATACCCATGTTGAGGTCTGTTGATACCAAGTATAGTTGGTACTCTATTGTTAATGCTACAAAATCATCTACCTCATTATTTTGTAATTATGAATGATGCCAAAGTTATCATACTTTTGTTTCTCTATTGCAATTATTACAGACTCTAATAAAGGCCTTTCACAAAATTCCAAATTTAATATGTTGTCCAGTGGCTTTAGGTCATATGCCTTTCTCCTTAAAAGGAGAATTCTTCTAGCATCCCCCTTAAAATTCTTCCAGCATCCCTCTTCTGACCTTGGGAGAGTCTGATGAGCTTTAAGTGGTCTTAGATGGCTTGCCTATTTTCCCACGTTCCCTTCCACCACTATTACTAATACCTTTACAGACCCACCATTCTCACCCACTTCTATTCAAGCTAGCCTGGAGCATTCTCAACATTCCCCTTATTTGCCATGTCCTTTGTACACCTATAACTTGCTGTTTCAGGCTGTGCTATTAACTTTATCACACATTCACATTATTTCAACTGGGTTGTCAACCCCTCAAGGGCAGGATTCATGCCTTGTTCTTCTCTGCATGTTTTATAACGTTTATCATGGTGTCTAACATGTGGTAGGTGTTCAAAGAGTATGAATATTATTAAATTGAAGTTGGGATTATCTTCCATCTTTTCAGGGCCTGAGCTCTCCTGAATTTCAGCATTGTAAAGGCAGTGAAGCTCACAAAAAGACATGCATTTATAGTACCCTATTCATCTCAAAAGAAGACAGTATGTTTAAGGAGATGGCATAATTCTTCCAGGAATGGGACAAAATTGTGCTAAAGAGCTGGTGGTAAGGGTGAAACAGCATAGCATCGTCTCTGCCATAAGGAAATCAGGCTTCTGGAAGGAAACCACTTTAATGCACTCTTAAAATGCTGCAGCAGATATACAGCTGGATGCAGAGGGAGATGCAAAGCTGCTGTTATTGCAATAAAATTGGGAAAATCCTACCACCAGACTGATCTCCCCTCTCATTTTGAAAGAGAACTATTATGTTCACCCTATCCTTTCTGGGCTCTCTGGTTGGTTTCCTCTTGCATCATTACAGGTTTTTCTGAAAAAGCAAATTTTTGAATCAAGATACTGTAGACTGAATATTTGTTTTTCCCCAAAATTTATACATCAAATCCTAATGCCCAATGTAATGGTGGGGCCTTTGAGATATAATTAGGTCACCACGGAGGAGCCCTCATGAATGGAATTAGTGTCTTCTTATAAAAAAGGCTCCAGAGAGGTCCTTTGCCCTGTCTACCATGTAAGAACACTGCTAGAAGGGGTTATCTATGAACCAGAATCTGCCAGAACCTTGATCTCGGACTCTCCAGCCTCCAGAACTGTAAGCAGTAAATTTCTCCTGAAACAGTAGAAAGCCCCCAACCTGTGGTATTTTGTTAGAGCTACAGGGACTAAGACACAAGGAGACCAGTAAGGCTTCCATACAAGCCCCTTTAAATGCCATGTCATTAACCAAGTTTGGAATAATGGAATCCTTGGCAATGGGATTGGTTGCTTTCACATTTGTGATTTTGTTTACACTTTTCACAATGCAAATACCACTCTGATTTTTCAGGGTTAATTGAACAATTTGGAAAAGAATATACCCATCTTTTCAAAGATGTCTAATGTTTTCCCCAAATACTTCCATTCTTTATTCTTCCCTGATTTACACATCATTTTCTCCTGAACAGACAGTATGTTGTGTGCCAGCTAGACCTGGACCATAGTAGGTTTGTTTCCAAAGAAGGTTCGTGTCCAAAACATTGATAAAAGACCAAAGAAAACTGAACAGAAGAATTGTTTTAGGAATAGTTGAGGTAAAACAGTCCAAATCTGGATTGTCATCATTATACAACGGGAGTTGTAAAAGTTTTTTTAAGTGTCAAATGCAGATATCCTACATCTACAAATTTATTCCCAAGCTAGAATTTCTAAGTTCCATGTCTTTACCCACTACCACCTATGAGAAAGAAAAGAAAGAAAGAAAGAAAGAAAGAAAGAAAGAAAGAAAGAAAGAAAGAGTTAATTTGCAATAATTTGTTTTAAAGAAGATCAAGTGGTTCTAGTCAATCTTCACAACATGTTATTATAAACTCACTAATGCTTTATGATTAATAATGTAAGAATTTACCCTCACTCAACAACAAAATACTCCAAGCATTGTCAGTTAGTCACTTTTAAGTTATCTACTACCCAGTTCCTATTAAAAGTCCTGCTGTTAAAAGTTATATAAACAAGCAAACAAAAAATCAGGTTACCCAGCAGCTCACTTCCCTTCACTTTATCCTTCAACCTCTGTGAGCTATATCTAAATCCTTCACAGACTTGCTTCCCCTGTGTTGCAGTTTTACAATAAAGGAAATCCATTCCTGTATCTATGATTAAAATCCTATCAAGGTAAAGGACATGGTCCACTGTCCTATGTGGCTGCTCTGCCAATGCAGTAGATCCTCCTTGTCCATGGTTTTGCTTTCCACGGTTTCAGTCTCTAGCAGTCAGCCACCGTCCAGAAGAAGATGGTCCTTCTGACATACCAGAAAGTCACAACAGCCTCATGCTACGTCACAATGCCTATAGCTTTCACTCAATTCATCTCATCCCGTAGGCATTTTATCTTCTCACATCATCACAGGAAGAAAGTGAGTACAACGTGGTAAAATATTTTGAGAGAGATCACATTCAAATAACTTTTATTACAGTATATTGTTATCATTGTTCTGTTTTATTATTAGTTACTGCTGTTACTCTCTTAGTCTGCTTGATTTATAAATTAAATTTTATCACAGGTATGAATGTACAGAAAAAAAGAGTACAATATGTAGAGTTTGGTACTTTCTACAGTTTCAGGCATCCACTGAGGGTCTTGAACCATATCCCCTGAGGCTCATAAGTGGGGGCTATGGTGTTCTCCCAAAAGTGATTTGCTTCAGAATTCAAGGGAAAGAAAAACTTTGTTTCAGCTGGGGAAGTGGACTGGTGCCTATTATGAGAAATCTGACTCCAGGTTTGATCTTTGATGGCTGACAGCTTTTAAGCCTCTCCCATCTCCCTCTTTCCCTTTTGTCCACAAATGAACAAACTGATAACAAAACCCCTTCTTTGGTACCTGTGGGAGATGCAAACCACACAAGGACTCCAGAACCTTCCCCCAGGCCCAGCTCCTAACAATAAAAACTCAGGCCAGGCCCCTGCCCTCACTCTCTCCAGCCATTCCAGTCTGCTTGAGAGGAAGGCCCTTCTCTCCACTGAGACCTCAATGATGTAAGCAACAAATCTTTTCAGACCCTTATAGAGTGTATGTGGTACCATCAGTTTCAGCATCCCAAACAAATTTCTGGTCGGGGTGGGGGCCTCCTGCTTTAGCAAGGGTTACTGTAACAGCTACCTCCTTTCTGAAGTGGGAACTAGATAATATACATCCCCCTTTTGATCTTGACCAATATAAATACCAAGTAATTACAGCAGGCCAGCATGGTCTGTACATCTGTGGACCCCTCTAAGGCAGGCAGATGGGCATCTCATGGTTATGGACATGAACTTCCAAATCCAGGTGGAGCCCCCATCTTTGTGCATTCCTAGCACCCTAGACAAGGGAGTGTTTACCAGCCTGACTCTGCACTGGGCTGTAAACTCTGCAGGGCAGCTCTCCACCCATGGTGTTCATCACGGTCTTCCTAGCAGCCAGCACAGGGCAGGCGCTGAGCAAATACTTAATCAATGAATGACTGAAAGAATGAAATTTAGGTAGAAAAGTCATTTGCAAGAAAGCAAGGCAAAGATTAATTAATAAGTGTCCCAGGGGATAGGGGTGGCTGGGTGGCTCATTTGGTTGGGTGTCTGCCTTTGGCTGAGGTTGTCATCTCAGGGTCTGGGAACAACCCCACACTGGGCTCCCTGCTCAGTAGGGAGCCTGCTTCTCCCTCTCCCTCTGCTGCTCCCCCTCTTTTTCTCTCTTTCTCAAATAAATAAATAAAATCCTTTTAAAAGAGTAAGTGTCACAGGGGGAAAATAAAGGCTTCTTCTGTAATTTAGGAAATGAGGCAAGTACCCAACAGAAATCCTAACCTACAGCCTTCTGATCCAGTTAAACTGCCAGTGTGGCATCTAATTGCTCAGGCCTTATACCACCACAGCCACCTGCATTGAAATACTGGCGCAAATCACAATTTACTTCCCAAAGGTTAAACTTCATTAAATATTAGTTTAATTTAATGTTTTCTAGATTAATTTAAGATTAATTTATAGCCAGGCATTTGCACAGCCCAAGCAGTATCTCTCCTTTCTGTCATTTCTATCATCTCACAGACAGCAGAAAAAGGGAAAATGTGTGGTTATGAAGCTCTATGATAAAGTAGGGGGAGATTTAATTAAACTATTACATATATTTTCCTCAAGTGTGGGGGAAAAAAACATAAATTTGCCAGTGAGTACAGTAGTATGCATATCAGGAAGCCTGATAAACAAAAACTTTGCAGATATGAAAAGTGGTTCTTACAAAATGACTTGGGCTGAAAATCCAATACTGTATTTAACCCTACATTTTCTTCCTAAGTCTAAAATTATGTATTTATATCAAAAGAATCTTTGATTCATTGTTGCTAGAATTTGTTTTCAAAGAAAATGAAAAAAAAAAAAAAAAAAAGGCCGTTCATTGATATCCAATGACTTTTTTTTGCACAACTGTCTTTTCCAGAATCATAGGATCTTAGTGCTGAAAAGGGCCCTGGGCAACATCTAGTCCAATAGAGTTCACACCATTTTAACACGGCACCCTTCACTCAAATGGCATCTTATATGGAAATCATCACTTAAAGTAGGTCAAAACACAACTGCTTTGGTGAAATTGAGAGTGAGGAATCTGAGCCTTCCTCCAAACCCCCTCATTCTTAGGAGTTGCTCCTACAAGTACTTCATCATCAGTTTCAGAGTTCTGCAAACACAGCCTGAAATTCACTGATTTAATGCAACCTCCCATTTTACAGATGAAAAAATACTGAAACAGTCAGGGCCAAGATATCAATCAAACTGTACTGGTAAACTGTAGCAAATCCAAGTTAGGCCCCCTCCCCCCTCCTCACTCACTGGTCTTCTGGCTGTCTTCATGGCGCCCAGAGCTTCTTGTCCTGGAGAGTGTGGCAGCCAAACTCACCATGCAGGTCTAGAAGAGGGTCTGATTGGGGGAAATGGTCACAAAATAGAATTCTATGAGCAAAATGGCTGAGGCCCTGATGCCTGCCTGTGACTCTTTTTTCATCATTAATATCTGCAGATCGTTTTAAGAAAAATCAAGTCTTACAGAACTCTAAAAATAAGTATAAGTGTCCCTTCCTCCCACCCCACAGGTTCCACATCTCAGAGATAACTTTCTTCTTCACTGAACAGATGCAGATTCTATTTCTAAAGTTATCAATATTAGATGAGGAATTTGATAATGATATGACACTCCACTTCTGCTTCTCTTATAGACTTAGTTTTGCATTGTCAAGGTTTCTAACATTTCTGTAGTTATAAGTATATTCTGGGTGCTTTATTTATTCTCGCACATTTTCAAGGAAAATGTTCTGATTTGGGGTTGGTTGGTTTTTTGTTTTTGTTTTTTTTTTTTTCCCCTTCCTCTCTGGAAGTATTCACGATGTTTTCTGTATACTTTGTGTTCTCAAATTTCACAGGTTATATTCAATGGTAGAATATGTATGTGTGGATATATGTAATTTCATTTATCCTGCTCAGAACTCAATGTCACTTTTAATCAGCAGACTTATGTTTTTCTTCAGTTCAGTTGAAATGCTCTACTTTAAAGATATCTATTATTATCATTATTACCCCTGCCCTCCCATTATCTCCCATTATCTCTGTTTTGCTTTGTAACTACAATTAGTGGAAAGGGTGCTGGACCTCCTGGTACTAGCCTTCTGTTATGGAACCTAGACTGGATACTAGGGGAAGAACCAAGCGGCACTTGGCACTTGGAGACTTTGGAGGATTAGAGGTTTATTTAATACTGGTGGGCTCAGAGGAGACCGTTCTCCAAGGGTCTGAGCCCCAAACACAAGCAGGGAGGGTAATTTATACCCTTCTACTTCCACATACTTGGTACTTTTGGCACACATGGGAAACAGGGTAGGAAAGAAGAACCCAGAAGGGCTTTGAGACAGGGACTAGAATTCCCTTGCTGGTTTGGTCGGCCATCTTAGAGTACAGTTTCCTCTTTAGGGTATAGTACTTATCATTTCCCCCCTTTGATGCCCCTTTAAACACCTTAGTTTAGAGGACATCATTATCATCTATTATGGGCCGATAGCCCTGCAAGGCTAGTATCTGGGCAGTGGCTTGCCTGGTAATAGTGTTTTCTCTGAACTTAGCAAACCATCTTAAGGTTCCTACGGCTGCCCAATAAACAATAACAATAACAAGCTTCTGGGAGAAAGTCCAGTCAGAAAGGACAGTAGCATAAAGTCCAACTCCTGAGGTGAGGGATATCACGCTGATAATAGCCAGGGACTATGGTGAACAGATGTCTATCAGTTGGTGGGGTCTTATCGAAGGTGGAGCCAGAGTGGGTCCATAGGGTCTGGTTGGGCTTTTCACTGGTGTGATTCATCCAACTGGTGAAAGCCTTCTTTACTCCAAAGCAGCGGATCCATTGGGTGACACCTAAGACCTTGAGGGCAGTAGAGGTGGTTAGAACAACAGTGGGGGGTCCTGTCCGCCATGGTCTCAGGGGGTCCTTTCTAAAGCTTCTCATCTAAAGAGATGTGCCTTAGAGTTTTTCCCAGGGCTTGGAGGTGTTGGGACACTTCTAAGTTTCCAATCTGTTCGAGGTCTCCTCTAAGTCTATTTATTATGGGGTTGGCCTGCCATAGAGCCTTTGAGGTGAATTTTAACTGTGGTAATCTTTCAAATACAGTTGACTAGAATAAACAAGATCAATGATCTCCAACAGTTATGCTCTATGGAAGTAAGACATTCATGTCCAGGCATAAGGGTAGCTGGATTTAAAGTTTGACAAGTTTTAGGTATTATTTCAGGAATATCTGTAAGTGTAGCCTGATATTTAGTAAGTCAGTCTCCTTCATCCATTGGTAGCCTTTGGTTTCTAAGACACTCTGGACCTGATGTGAAGTCATCACTGTTAGGGGCTGTCCCATGGTGAGCTTTGAGGCTCCTTTTACCAGGAGCACTGTTGTATGCTTAGCTAAGCCTTTGTTTGCAATTGCACCTCAATAGAGATGGCTTCTAGGATAAATATGACTGAAAAATACCATCAAGAAGACCTCTTTGTTTGAGGTAAAGAGTTAACATTCTAATTACAAAGGATCACTGGCAAGTGGGAGAAAATCTGTCTCAGGAGATAAGGCTATCCCCAAGTGCATTACCCAATCCAATCATAAGGAAATTGGGGTCACCCATTCTCTGCAACTCCATAGTTAACCCTATGGAGTGGGGTATGCTCTGGCTTTTAGGGAATGGTTTCATTATCCCAGCCACATAGAATTGGTCAAGGTGGTAAGTTATACAATTGTTGGGGAATCAATCCCATTTTGTTTAATCATGTGCCATGGGGTCCTGTTGTTATTATAAGTAAAAATAAATACAAAAATAAGAAGATTGTCTAAACGAGCTATTGTGCAACCTCTGAAGTTCACCTCAAGTTGTCTAGCTTAGGTAAACAACAAACATTTAAGGACAATCAAACCTAGAATTTACATGCACAAAGGTGGGTTATTTAAATATAATTTTTCTCTCTAAAATAACCTTCATTTCCAGAGATAGCAAAGTCAGGACTAATTTATTTGAGAAACAAGTCCATTTCTAACAAACCTGCCTTATTATTTACATACACTCAGCAAGAACAGTGAGTAATCATATAGACCTTTTAGAATCTGCTTTGCTGGAACTTTATAAGGAATCTCTAGGTTGAATTTTTAGTAGCCTCTCCAGGCCAGAAGCCAAGCCAAGACATACCTGCAATACCTGTAAGATTTGGGCAGATTCTTCTTCATGAGGTCCCCAAATTATCCTGAGGTTCCTGTACCTGCCAGGAAGTGACATTCTTTACTCACCTGGTGAGGTTTCTGGGACCTCTCTAAGCAAGGTATCAGGCCAACAGTTCCAAGGGGCTTTATGGCTCCAGGTTTCATAAAGTCAACCTTAGCTTCTTAAAGCTGTCTGGTCATATCTGAGTCTGTGAAAGTCTTTCTCAAATATGACATTCCAGTCAAAACCTTGGTAAAATAACCAACATTTCCAATGGTGTCCTGTTACAAGGAGAACAGATTCTTACGGAACTTATGCAAATGACTAGGATTGCCATGGAAGAAGGTATACTTATGGAGACCTTTTCGGTTTCGGAGGCTTCAGATAGAAAAGTTGAATGCTTTAATTTGCTTACAAATGATTACTTTATCATGTTTTTGTATGTAATAGAAATCTTAATTTTCCTTAATCAGGAAGAGTGAACATTAAGGAAATAGTAACATTTTTCAAACAAGGATCACAAAACTATAATCATCTTTTTAGTTCATTTAGTCCATATTACTGATTCTGGGTTAGTCTGAATGCAGCTTCTTAGTTCTGGAAGTTCTTACTCATTTCAGTTCTGATCTTAAAGACATTGAATGCCTATATTGTCCTAAAAGTCCTTTATGTGAACCTCCTTGAAGACGAAACTTATTTTACAAGAGAATTAGAACAATTATAAGTGACAAAAACTTAGAATACACATGGTTAATGATCCGATAGGAGAGTTCACTATGATACGGTTGACAAGGAAACTCAGTTATTCTGTGATACATAACACTTCAATAGCCCGAACCAGAACATTACATACCACACAAGCAAGTCTAATTAGTCAACAAGACTTTGTTCATGATTTAAATCTTGGGGAAGTTTGTTAAAACCTTAGAAAGTTTTAAAGCACATGCCTACGTAGGATTAGGGATGTTCAAGACCTGATAAAGGCAAGACATAGAAACTGGTTTTTCTAAGCAGGCAGAGAGAAAACAATTATTTGCTTTTTCTTGTCAAGAGCAGACCAACAATTGAGAATACTTTGTCTTTTCGAACAGAGAGAAAACCAAATTTCTATACCCGTGTCTTTTTAAAATTCATTCATTTCAATCTTAGTCCATCCTGACCACACCTAAAATTTGTTTGCAAAGATTTCCCTTCACAAACATTTTACAACTTTCCTTTGTATTCAGGTTTTGTCCCAAGCCATTTCCTTCCAAACAACATCTCATTTAGGACAAAATTACCTTCTTTTACCTTCAACAAATGTGCATTTCCATTCCTTATCTTTTTTACATATCTCTTACTTTTCCACATACAGAATTGATTCCCTTATTTCCATCAGTCTTACAGTTAGCAGAATTTTGCACTTTAGAAACCTTAATCTCAGCAAAGACTAAGGAGTAACCAATTGTGAACTATTGCACCAGAATTCTTATAAATGGCAAATTTGTGAATCAGTTAAGCACAAAACATGTTTACCAACAGATTTAAATATCCTTAGTTCTCTGCAATAAGTCAAAAGCACAAACCTATGTCCAGTAATCAATGCTTTAGCACTTTATCCCATTTGGAAAAGACCTAGATGTCCACCAAATTTAATTCCATTTGTCATCCAAGCAAAACTAAAAAGTTTCAGGTTACCAAAGACTTTGAAAACTATTTTAACAACTTACCCATGAAAACTTTGATGAGGCAATTAATCATTTTAGTCATCTTTTTACTAACAACTCAACAGAGATAACAAGAGGTTATCTGACCTTCAGTAAACCTTGACAGAATAAAAGTTTCACGTTTACCACTGATAGCTTAAAAGACACATCTATCTTAATTAAACCAACAAACTTGGTTTAAATACTGAATTGTGTTCCACCTGGATCCTCCCCATGGTCAATTTTCACCTGAGACACATGGGGAAATCTGGAGTGGGCAGTGTTGGGGTGGGGGGGCGCTCCTCTTGCTCCTTGACAGTGAAGGGAGGAGCCATGGTGCCTAAGGCACTGAGGATGGTCTAGTAGCCAGCAGTGTAGGCCGCACCCAAGGTGGTGCAGAAACGGGAAAAGGGGGATGGGGAGGCAGAAGAGACAAAGTGCTGCCAGAGGGCAGAAGAAGGGTTCTCAGTTCAGGAGCTCATCAGCTCCAGAGAAGCAGATGCCATGTTTTCCCACCAACAAGGGGGGTAGATAGTCCATGTCTGGCCAAAGAAGACAGGGAATTTCCTGGAAACAAAGGAAGTTTTGGCAGCTGCTTGGGAATAATCCTTCAGTATCTTTTCCAATAAACCTATAATCTAGTAAGAAAATTGTTTTCTGAAGTTCTGTGCAAATTGATCAAACCCAAGGAGGGGCTCTGGAGGAGGATGGAGCTCTTGTGGGATAGCCTTTATCCTGTGGGATCTAATGCTATCTCCAGGTAGAGAGTGTCAGAATAAATTGTAGGACACTCAGTTCGTGTCACAGAATTGCTTGATGAGTGAAAACCCCACACATCTGGTGTCATAGGTGTTGTGAGAGTTCTGACGATGAGTGTAGTAATTGAAAATAGAGAAGAAACACACCAGTGTTTTCCTTTATACCTGGGTCATGACTTTTTCTATTTATTCATCATGACCTCTTTGACAACAGTATTTTTAATTAAAAGCACAGTGATCTTCAGTTGTCAATTCATATTTATGGTGTTAAAATCTAGGTAGACTTTTCAGGAAGACCACAACAAATGTGTAGGTTGGTTTTCCTAGCAGGCCCTTTTCCTGAATGGAAAGGCAAGCTGCAGGACCATAAGTGGCTGACCATATCTCAGGAAGGCTTCCCTGAGGGGTCGCCATAGGCACCCAAATGAGGACTTTACTCAAGGATAGAGAACCTTACTGTATTTCACTTTTAGGCAGAGCTGTCCCTTCTTTTAAATTTTTATAGTGTCTGATGTGACTGTCCTAGATTTGCCTCAAATCTGCTCTAGTTTTTTCTCAAGCCTCATTACTCACTTCTAGATTATTCTCAGACAGATTATCCAGTGTATTTATGGTATGTTAGTCTGGTACTAAAGCCACCACTCCAAACACTCAATAAGTGTCACAAACTTAGAAGGGTAATCTTATAGGCTCAGCTGTTTGAGAAGTGAATTCTTTCATGAAGTACTGGTGACTGTCACATGTTTCATACTCCATTCCTGGTCTTACATCTGAGTTTCACTCTTCCCTGGAATGTTCTTATTGCCTATGGCTTTAATCTCCCAATAAACAGATTTTCCCCTGTTATTGTTTTTCAATCTAACCCCATCCATTTCTCATCTTGCAGTATTTCTTTAAATGTTCTGGTCTACCATTGGTTTTCTTTCCTTGGTTTTCAATATTGTTATGACTTTATTTTTATTTATTTTTGTAAATGTCTTTTCAATCACTTCAACAAGACTTAGGAAAACGGAGGAAATTATGTCTATCAAACACCTGTTCATCTTGAGTGATGTTCTAGAATTTTGGAATCTTTGGCTAGAATACTAAAAGCTTCCAGTGTTGAATGTAAAATAACAAATGTGTCAACATATATGAAGTTGTGTACTCAGTAGCCTTCCAGTTCTGAGGACAGGTGTGGCAGACCACCTGCAAGCTATCATCAAGCAGGTCAGCCCTATACACTCAGCCATCCCTCCACTTCCATAGGTTAATATTACACCTATCATCCCCCTACATAAATAAGGTAACCTGGCAAAAAAGAAGAGAAAGACCTAGAGTCTGCAGTCTTGACCAAGGCTCACAAAGATCAATAAACCATCACAAAGGAAGTACAGATGTAGGGAAATTCAGTGATTATCTAGATCAATATCTTATGTTGGCCTGTGGATAACATGAAACTCTAAGACTTGAAGCTATTTTCTCAAGGCTACACAGTTACTAGTGATACACTTAGGACTTGAATCCTGGTCTTTTTATATCTAGATTATGGCTTGCCACACCTCTGATTGTCTTTTTTTCTCCTTGTTTCTCTTTTTTCCTTTATATATATTTTTTTCTGAACAAAAAAGCAGAATAGTTACCCTCACCAATGAGTTCCTCTCCTTCTATCCACCCATTTTGCCACATACTCTTCTCTATACAACATTCAACAGCAGAATTCCATGTGTTTGTGATATCTAAGATGTCAGTCTTACTTTGCATAATCAGAGGCACCAACATTACCCGCTGACTACAGTTCAGGTGAATTCTATGAATATTATGCATCTAAGACATAGAAAGCACTGTACTAAATGTTTCAGGAAATACTAGGATGAATAGGAACTATTAAGAGACTAGAGAGATAAAGAAAAATGGCCCATGATAGTCTATTCAGTTCATTTAGAGGACAGGTGGAGAAAGAGAAGTAGACATTGCAAGTGTCCAATGGCATCTGGTGCTTCCCCCACTCCAAGCACTTCTCAGCAACCTTGCAGTTAAATGGGTCCAGGTGACTCTTTTGGCCGATGGAGAATATAAACAGCATGTGTCACTTCAAGAAGAAAAGCATAAAAATGATTTTTTTCAGATTCCTTTTCCTGCTATAGCAACTAAGGTGACTATGTGTTCTAATGGTACAGCTATAAGATAGGGGAAGTATCTCTAAAACTAGGGCCCCAAGTGACTGTGTGGAGCAGAATCTCTTGCCAACCCATGGGACATATAGCATGAGCCAGAAATAAATGTATGTCTTTCTAAACCATTGTAATTCTTATTACTATAGCATTATCTAGTCTGTTTAGTATAGTCAATCCTGACCAACCAGAGGACACAGTTAAAGAAACGAAGAAGGAGCAGCTAGCAAAATGAGAAGATAGCAAGGAAGAGAATATCATGTGGTCATGAAAATTAAAGAAGCAGTGGGGATTTGTTGCCAATATATCAAGAAAAATGCACTAAAATTTTTATTCTCATTGATAATCATTCTGTCAACACTTTGTCCTTCAATACAGCTTCACTCTGCTTCAGTAATTTCCTTGGATTGAAAAAGTACATGCAAAAATACCTCATTGCGAAAGTATAAACCTGAAATGTGAAAACAAATGCATATTACAATCAGACCAAAATATTTGCATGATGTAAAACATTAAATAAATAAACCGTTAGAATAATCCTATTGAATTAAGCAAATGGAATCCAATAGAACAGCTGTTAATATTATCTTCCTCCATAAAGAGAAACCTTGATGACTCATTTAGAGCTTCATAAATTGTAGTCTTTTCCCTGCTTGGTATAAATAGGGTTTTTTCCATCTAGTATGTTATTTGGTATATATTGCTAAAATTCATATGCATAACAACATAAGATCTTATCTGTCTATTGTGTCTCCTAGACCTGGAAACTCCTTGTCCACCCAAGTACCTCATACAGGCAAATCCACTCAAAAAAGGCTGAAAAAACTACAGATTAGTGGTAATCTAATTCCTCCTATTTATTTCTTCATAAACCCATTTCCAGGATAGCATACTTTTTAAAAATATATGTATTTATTATGCATTGCAGAAGAATCATAATTTATTCTTAAGACATAAAACATCACCAAAATAACTTGAAATTTTTGTGTATTACCCTAAAATTGCATCCTTCTCCTTTTGTGTGCCTAACCCCATTGTCTTGGTAACAATTCAAAACACCTTCCGCCTCCAGCACTCTAAACATTTCTTTGGACACCTCGAGTGATCAGTTCTGGTTCGGACTTCCCAAGGAGCTTAAGCGAGAGACCTCTTGTCCTAGTCACACATTCATGATACTTCCACCACCCAGGAAAGCACCCTATGAAGAGAAAGGGCAGGATTTGTCCACTGTCCTTCCCTTTACAACACAGAGGATATTGTGAAGGGTAAAGACCAATAATATTTCTGAGCGCCTTGGTCTGAAATTGGGCAAAAGAAAGAAGAAAAGGAAAACACTTGTGGCTTGTCTATCACACCCTCCTCAATAAAAACACTACTAATTTTCAATTATCAAAGGATAAACTGTTTCGTTTAGAGCACAGAGATGGCCATCATGAGGATTTACAGTATTTTCAGGGATTTAGACCTGAGAAACCCACGATACCTGACACAAAAAACAATTGACACAAAACCATGAGCAACCTTTACTAATGCCTCATATTTGGCAGAAAGGAATTTTCACCAATGAAGAGAAAAGCTGAAGACAGTACTAGTAAGTGAAGGTGAGATGGTAAAGGTCTCAAGCTGAAGCTTCCACATACAGATCTTTAAAACTTTAAGTTCAAGCCCTTCGCTTTGACCGTGTATAGGCAAGGCAAGAACAGGACTCTTTGAGAACATTTTAACCAGATAAATGGAAACAGAACTGTGCGACCCACAGTATCCCATGTTTTTTTGTAAATGTGTGTAATAATAATCTGATTAAAATCAACAAAATCAACAGAATTTCTTACATTTTGATACCTGATACAGCCATATTGCAGGAAAATTGGTATCACCTAGTGAATTTGAATTTGCACATATAACCCAGTAATCCTATACACAGGTATATACCCTGGAATATAGTCTTCTATGGCCATAACTTTTTCAGAGCTATGAGATGTGTTACAGAAATGTTTCTGACAGTGTTGTTTAGAGGAAAAACTGAAACTACTGAAGTCCGCAAAGAGGAAACTGGATAATTTTGGAATACTCATACCTGGACTCCAATATACATAAATGAATAAACCATAGGTATACATATCAACATAGATGAATCTCACAAACTTACTCCAAAAGAGGACAGGTGACAAAATAATACATACAGCATAATTCCATTTTGCCAAAGCCTGGCAAGATCAAGCAGTGTACTGCTTAATCAGAGTGAAACTCTAAAGAAAAGAGAATGATTCACAGAAGATTCATTATAATGGCTACTTAGGGAATGAGGAAAGAAAGGATGAGATTTTGGAGGGGCAAATGATAGGCCTCAAAGAAGATAATAATTTTCTATCTTTTAAGCTGGGTAGTGGGCAAAGAGGTTAGTAGTCCTTGACACATATATGTTACCTATACTCCTTTGTATATAAAATAAATTTTTATATAAAAATTATTAAATTTAATGTACATAAGAATTTCTGTTTAAAAAACATTTTCATAGGCCCAATGCTCAGGGAATCTGTTTCAGTGGGTTTTGGGAGCAAGGGGTTACCTCAGGTTCATCTTTTATTTCTTTTTTAAGATTTTATTTATTTATTTGTCAGAGAGAGATAACAAAAGTGAGAGAGAAAGCACAAGCAGGGGGAGTGGCAGAAAGGGAGAAGCAGACTCTCTGCTGAGCCAGGAGTATGGGATCATGACCTGGGATCATGACCCGGGTCAAAGGCAAACGCTTAGCCACCTGAGCCATCCAGGGTGCCCAGGTTCAGCCTTTTTAAGTATACATCCCAGGTGTGACTAGAAGTGGTCCATGCAGGTGTATGTGGCACTTAGTGGCACATGCCAATCTAATAAATACTAGAGTATTTTCCTGAGTTATCAAGTCTTATACCAAAGTTTATAGACTTTCTTTTTCAAACAAAATCTTACTTTAAAAAAAAAACAAAACCCAGTTTGTAGAAAGGATCAAAACAGAGAGTTTCTAGTTAGAGTTGGGGAGGAATTGTTAATGGGCATTCCTTTCCCCCATTACAACTGCAGAGCTGGAAGCAGCTCTAGAAGTCCATGACTTTATGACCAATGGCAAAGAAACCCCCAGTATCAATCCTATTCAGCGAATTTCAGAATAAAAAGAAATTATGCAAGCTTGGCTGTAAGACAGAGGAAAGGTGGAAAATAAACCCTGGGAATATTTTAACTAGAGTTTATAAAATGTGTATGCTAGTGTGGCTTGATTATGCACACACAATTTACACAGTTTGCATAAGTGAAAGTACAATGTCTGGCACACAGTAGGTATGCAATACAGCTCAAGTGAATCAATACCTGATTCCTTCCATAACTTTGGGTAAAATAGGATTTGAGGCAAGAGACTTGTTATTCTGTGATTCTAAGTTTTGGGTGCAATTTACAACATAGTAGTAGCCACAACTTCTCCCACTGGAATGCTTCCAGGCAACAAAAGTAATGGATTTGTTAAGTTACCCTCGGCAAACCACGGCACCCTGAACACCTGCTGAAAGAAAGAATTTTCTAGTTACAAATGTAGTTGAACATGCTGTCTAGAGCAGATCTACTCTGCATGAAACATGTAGCCAAAGTGAGAAAGGAATGGGATGGAATATTCAAATAGGAAAAAATAGGTGGGTGGCTACATATTGGTGTAAATGGAACATCATGTAGAGAAATGTGTTCTTTCTTCCTGAATTTACATTTTTTACACAAATTGTATAATTAATACTTAGCCATAAGCAAAACTTCATGAAGTGGCTTTGGAAATGATTTGCTAAATTATTGCCACATACGAGCCCCTCCCCACCAAATATTGGTAAAGACTTATACTATCTATAATGGCAAAAAGAACACGGAAGTTAGTATTCTGGGTGAAAACCCTCCTCATAAGCCCATTGGTTTCTGTTGATTCTCTTGGCCTTCATTCAAGAGAAGCTGGCATGGGCTGTTGCCTAGCAACAGCATGCAGTGCACTTTTCTACCAGCCCATGGAAACGCTGTCTCCGGACCTCATGCCATTTAGCACCATGGTTTTGTAAATTATGACAATCTCTTAGGAACTTTTCTTTCCTCCCTTTAAGTGAGTGCCTGAGGATGACTATTTTAATACTCAACCTTCAACGCAAATATTGTACTCGGCTTAACACAGACTAGAAAATAAGAAGTTATATCCATTGGCAACTCTCCATTTCTCTGACCACTGACAGAGAAACCAGTAGGAACACACATCTTATTGAGAATTGCAGTATATTTTCTTTGAATGAACTGTGAGTTTAATGCCATCCTTACTAGTATTTAATTAATACCTCCTATGTGTTTAGGATATCCTATCTCAACAACACAGACACTGTTCTTATCCTCCTGGAACCTACTTGCCTATTCTTGAATCTCCTTAGACGTTAAATGTCCACCTATAAGAACACATTTGATATCCTTATGTACTCCAGCTAAAAGGGAGGTCCTACTTTTTTAAAACCAAGTATTTTCAAGCCCAATTCAGATGACTAAAGCCCTAGTTGGTCAAGGCCAGGTGTATCCAAATTAGAAACTCCAGAAAATCAAGTCAGCAGACCAGGAATCCTATCTGTGTGAAGGTCCCAGTCCCCACAGAAATGGTTACAGCACTGCTGAGACTCACAGTCCCATCACGATTGAGATTCTTTAATCAAAAACAAAGGATGAAGGTTTTTCAAACAAAGTATCTCTGAAAGGCCAGAAACTAACTTACCAACAGTTAAGAGAGGATTAAAGGATCTGTGTTCATCCTGTATCCTAGCATACAGGTTCAAGGACACCTAAGGAATGTAATGGGAACTTCATTCAAAACATCCTCTGAGCCATTCAGTGAGAAGAATGTTCCAAAATCCTCAACAGAGAGGACCAAAAGAGCATGACAACTCTTTGAGAACCCAAAAGAAATCTGGCTATGTGACTCTTCTTTAAAGAGTCGTATCACTTAGGAAGAAAATTCCTCCAACTTGAGGAAGGACAGAACAAAGCTACCAGCAAATGTTTGGGAGTAGAAATTTTGACAATTTTAAAGAACCACAATTACTCAACAAACCATGAGTTGCTGAGACTTGTAGGAAAGGAACAGGGGTTACTGGGATGGGTAGAACAGTATTAATGCCAAATAACTAGTGAGTGCTATGGAAATTTGTACGACATGATTTTCATTGGAGATATATAAACAGATCTTGAGAAAGTAATATGGGCCTCAAGTTGATTTAAACATGAACCAGCCACTATTCAAATTTGTGACAATGAACCTAAATTCAAAGAACCTACCTGCTCATGAAAGACTGGAAGACATCTTGAGGGCCCTTTGACTGTTTCAGACTAGAAATAGATGGGGTACTTTTTTAAAGTTTCAGGAAAGGAAGAAAAGAGAAGAGAAAAAGGGACAGAGAGAATTTCACCAGAAGACTATATTATGAAGAAAGTTTTGGGAACTTTTCTAGCCTGATTTTTACCTTATTTAATGCCAGCTAAGTGCTCTTCCTCCCCCCACCCCCACAAATGTTTTAACTAAAAAATAAAAGAAGCAAGGCAAGGTTCTCTCAAACTTTTTTTTCCCCTTCAGACACAAAGCATAATAATGGAAAAGCAATCCTATCACTATGCCTACATGATGAGCAATTTCTTAAAAAGAGAAAAATAGAGATAGAAAGAAAGCCCATGTCAATTAAATTCCATGTTCTTAGTTGATAGAAATTACTTTAGGAACATCTCTACATGTACATAAATATACTTTTTTAAATAGCAAAAACAACATGCAATAAAGGCTCTATGTGTTCTTTTTTTAGAGAGAGAGAAAGTGAGCATAAGTGGTGGGGAGGGGCAGAGAGAGAGAATCTTAAGAAGGCTCCATGATCACTGTGTAGCCCAACGCGGAGCTTGGTCTCATGACCCAGAGATCATGACATGACCTGAAATCAAGAGCTGGCCACTCAACTGATCGAGCTACCCAGCCACCCCATGTGCCCATTTTTTAAATGGTACTGACTGCCTATATAAACCCACACATACATGGGTCATCCGAGCTTAAATGTTTGGTCACAAATATTTCAGATCCTTCCCCCACGCACCTCACAACTCCTGTCTTTTTCAAATTGCAAGATGTGCCAGTGATTTCCTCCTTTTGGGGATCCCTGTGCAGACTGATCTCCTTCCCCTACGTAGTGATAGAACAGTCATCTACATGCTGAAGTGTCTGCAACCACAGAGCCTCTGTGGAGTAAGTCAGCCAAACAGCACTCATGACTGAGAGTAAGAAGTCTTCCCAGGGGAAGGGACATTTGAGAGGGACTCCTAAAGCCACATTAGCTCCAACTCTCCTTGCCAGATGTGTAAAGGATAGAGCTGAGTCCGCAGGTGCTCTTGTTCACTCAGGAGTTACACGGATTCTCTAACAATTATAGTGGCTATTGTGTTTTTTAAAAAAAGCATTTCCCCATTGACGTGACTTTACTGGTGAGGTATGTTCTCCCCCACAGCCCATCCCCCCATGAGGCTGGGTAGAGAAGTGGCTGTGACTGAGGACTCACCTCCAGAGAGAGAACAAGTCAAAGGAAATCCCACTCTCTCCGGCTCAGGAGGGTCAGGGAAGAAAGGAGAGATGGGAAGAGGAGCCTGGAGGAAGGCCCAGGGACTCTAGAGTATCCAAATTCACTCCCCGTGCTGCCTCTGTTAGAAAAGGAGAAAACCAAACACAGGGCTATTCCCTGTTTTCCATCTAGGACTCTGAGAGGAGTAAGCACAGGGTAAGCACAAAATCAGGAGAGGCCTCGTTTAGCTCCATCGTTGTCCTCAGCTCCTGTATGCCATTTGGAGGCTGCTAGAAGTTAGCAGAAGGTATCACCTGATGAGCTTCAAGGGCTGGAGAAAGATAACCAGAGCAGAGACTGCAGGCGAGTTTCAGGCAAACCTCAGGAGCAGAGAAAGAGGGGCAGTGGGCCTGAGTCAGCTAGGAGGAGCCCCAGGCCTGACCACCAGGAAACAGACCCCAAGTTCAGCAGCTGGTACCCAAGGATTCCACTGTTCCAGAGGCCTGCACGGAGGCAGACACATACATGCTCCTTCTCATCTGATCCTAACTTTCCCAAAGGCAGAGCCCTCTTTCCCACCCCCACTGCCACCAGAAGCTCATGGCACCCGATGCTCCTTAACCACTTACAGCTTTCCAAAGGTGACAGTCTCGGCTGCACCTCATCTATGCCTTTGCACTGCAGTTGCGTCTTGAGGATCCTTTGTCCTCTTGTTCATATGATCGGTTTATTCTACAAGAACGAACCCTAGCCTCTGAAAAGACTCACCAGTCCCTCAGGCCAAGATCATCACTCACTACTCTGCTCACTGCATCTTGTCTACCTACTCTATGGTAGGACTCATCAGGGATTTGTATGTGATTTCACCTTCCCCACCAGATCGAAAAGCACACCTCCTTCATCTCTGCATCGCCCACTCTAATGACAACACCTGGCTAAGAGGAGGTACTCATAGCTTTATTTATTTGTTAAGTGAATTTATAGACATAGACAAAATAGAAAATTTCTGTTGGGAAATCCAAAAAATGCTTTTGTTAGGACCTATTTTATGCCAGACACTGTTAACATGCATTTTTATATACACAATTTCATTGAATCCACACCCCAACGTGCAAGAGTATTATCATTGTCGTTGTACCAATGAGTACACTGAGGCTGGGAAGGATGAAGGGACTCATCCAAGAACAGGAAGGAAAGGAAAAGGCCAGGGTTAGAATTCATGTCTTCCGACTCCAATAGGAGGACTCCACAACATCAGTTTCTAAATAGCTTTCACCATTGTACTCTACTAGAGTAGAAAGGTTGATATACAATGAAAGAAGGAAAGAAAGAAAGAAAGAAAGAAAGAAAGAAAGAAAGAAAGAAAGAAAGAAAAAGAAAAAAAAAGAAAGAAAAAAAGAAAGAAAGAAAGAAGTAAACTATGGGTTATATCTTATCTTTAACATCTCTTCATATGATTATAATTTAATAGCATCAATTCACATTAGTCACTTAAATTTTCTGTCCTAGTGGGGAGCCCATAGGGTAAGGAGGAGACTGGAGGGCATGGTGCCAATATCATCCCCCACCTTGTCACAGGCAGCCGATAGCTTACAGTAGTTTTGGGTCTCCATGAGACTATGATCAAACAGAGAATAAATGCTGTTGGAATCAACTGTGAGGCCACAGCTGCATGGAATAAGGACTGGAGGGTGACTTCAACAAAACCAAGTGAAGTGTTTTAATGATGGATACATTTTGCAATGAGATGAGCTTTTCCCAGACCCTACTGGCTGTTTCTTTGAGCGATCATGGTGAGTCACGGGTTTGACAAAGCTTTCCCCCACAACTTTGAGGCATTAGGAGGTTGTCAGAAAACTCACACTTGTGGTGGAGATCTGTTTTTGAAGTTGTACAGAATTACAATTAATGAGTTCTCGTATTATTCTTTTACAGCTGGGTGCATCTGGATAAGACTCAAGCACAAAGGGGCCCAGGTTTGTATATCATTAATTCTAACTTCCAGAGACCTATATGGTCTCACTATTACCTACTCTATTTGCCTTTATTTTCTGGAGACCTGGTAAAGCCAATTAATAGGCCGATTAGCAAAATTTTTAATTCTTTTCAAGTGCCTCCTTTTTTTAATTACTGCAGATGCACCAGATCCTCTAAGCAGAGCTATAAAGCTTTTGGGTTGTCTGATTGTAATAAGCTCTGCAAGGCAAATGCCATGTGCCAGCCCATAGGCAGACGTGGAATTATAGAATGGATTACAAGTTCTGAAAAGTATTTTACTGGTAGTAAACACACACTCAGAAAAGAAAGACGCTTGGTCATTGCATTATGCTCAAAGGATCAGCCTGACACCTGGCAGGTAACAGATGCTCTTAAAATATTTCTCAAATAAATAATGCTACTAATAGACCCTCGACTATGACAACAGTTGTAGTATTCTTCAACTTGCTATCTGGTACAGATTATAGAGAATAGATTTACTTTTATTCAGAAAAATTTTTTAATTTCCCTAAAAATACAAAGTAAAACAAATATCTATATTCCTGCTATTCATAATTAATTTATATTAATCATGTGTCACATTTAAGATTTTTAATAAAAGAAATAACAACTAACATTTATTGAGATTTAGCCATGGAAGTATTCCAAGTATTTTACATACATTAATTTGATTAAATCTTTAAGAAAAACCCTATCAGATAGGGGTTGTTATTACCTCAATTTTTACCTAGAAGAAACTAAGGTACAGAATTTTAAGATTGTGCCAAGTCATAAGATTTAAGAGGGTATACTAGTTTGCTAGGGCTGCCATAACAAAGTACCAAAGGCTGTGTGCCTTAAACCACACAAATTTATTTTCTCATAGTTCTGGAAACTAGAAATCTGAGACCAAGGTGTCTACAGCCTTTCTTCTGAGGCTTCTCTCCTTGGCTTGTAGACACCTGCCTTCTTCTGTTGTCTTCACATGGTCTTCCCTCTGTGCATATCTGTGTCCTAATTTCCTCTCCTTATAGGAACACCAGTCATATTGGATTAGGACCTACCCTAATAAACTTATTGTAACTTAATTACCTTTTTAAAGGTACTGTCTTCAAATATAGTCATTTTCTCAGTACTGGGGGTTAGGACTTCAACATATCAATTTCAGGGAGACACAACTGAATCTATACCAGAGGCAGAGCTGGCATTCATTCCCAGGAAACTGTGACCCATAGCCATGTACTTGCTGCCCATAGCATAGCTGTCTCTGATAACAGTCAGGTCCCATTGCACACTTTCTCAAACCCAGTCTCCCCATCCCATCCATTCTTCACAGAGGCAACACTATCACAATGTTTATGCTACTTTTAGAAGTTAACCTACATAACATGCATCCTTAATCTTATGTTTTTCTACCAAGTATTAAATTAAAAATAACACCCTTCTCCCAATAAGATAATAGTCTTAAAGTGTTTTAACTTCTCTCCAAATAGCATCACATGCTCACACTTTTCATGTTATTGGTGTCCCATATCTTAACCATCCTTTAACCACCTCTCCTCCCAAATGAGTTAATAGTGCTAACATTTAGACTTATAAATATGTTTGATTGATTTCCTTGGTCATGATTTCTTCTTGCACTTGGGGTTCATTTTTCTAGTTGCTGAAGTGTCTGCATTAAAATTTCTTTCAATGAGGGTCTGAGAGTAGGAATGTGCTCCATCTGTGTATATCTGGAAACATCTTCATCACCCTTACTTGATACAGTTTTAGGTTCAAGGTATTTTCCCTCCATGCTTTAAGATAGGATTACATTATTCCTGGTGATTAATTCATAATTCTAATCGTCATTTGTTTCCAAGTTTGAAAGTAACCTGGTTTATCTCTCTGGTATCTTTAAGTCTTTCCCCTCTTTTTCCTTAATGTTCTGCAGATTTATTGTGATGTGTGTAGATGTGAATTTGTTTCTATTTACCTGACTTGAGACAAATGTCTTTTTTCCATTCTAGAAAACTCTCAGTTATTATCTCTTCAAATACTCTCTCTTCTATTCTTTTCATTTCATTCTTCTAGATCTCTAATAGAAAAAGTTATAGCTGTTCATCATACCCTCAATATCTTCCATGTCTCTTAATTTATCTTCCTTTTCTCTAAGTCCTTGTCTCAGTACTGAGTTCCAGGTGATTGCCCCAACTCTGTCATCTACTTCACTTCACTAGTTCTCTCTCCTTCTGTAGTTAAACTATTGTTTAGTCTGTAAAGGAAACACTTCCTTCAAAGGCACAAGTTCTCTCAAAAATCCTCAGTTGTCAGCATCCTATGATAGGCTAACATTCATTTCAAAGAGCTTTGTTCATAAAGCCCATAACACTGTAGTGAAATGTTTTCCCTAGATGCAACAAAGTAAAAAGCAGTCCAAAACCTTATTCAAGTGATCATTTTTTAAAACAGTTCATAGATTATCTATTGTATGCATTTTATTCATTGAGAATCTGTAGTCAAGAATGGCAGTACAGTCAAGCAATGCATTTCCAGAAATGGTAATGAAGTGCAGCCAAAATAGAGATAATTATTTTAATTAATGGTAATGATTTTAACGGTTGAACATTTTAACTAATTAATTATGATTGATTGCTTGTTACTAATCAGGAATATGATTTGAAGTTGTAATTGAAAAACCAGGAGCAATAGGTTCTGCAGAGAACATATTACAAGCCTACTGAGATCAGGAGCATAACTTTTGCCTTGAAAACTGCATCCTGGAGCATTCCAGTCCTTTTTCCTTCATATGTTCCTTAGAATAACTGTCAGAACACGGATTTTGGTTCCATGTTTAGGATCCTTTATCAGCAATGGAAAACAAAATGTAAATACATTTGATGAAATATATTATGGTATTATGGCTATAGCCTTTAATACCATATTAGTCATTTAAATTTATTATTATTAGTCTTTGAGTCTAAGTTGTCTATCTTTAGATAAATAGTTTGGATATAAGAAGCTACTCAATTAGTCTACTCGGACAACTTGAAACTTCTTTTATTTTAATAAGCATTGACTGAGAATTCGTTTTCCATATAATTGATATGTAGTACTTTGGACATTGGATTGTTAAGCCTTTTAAAATCTGACAAACTAAAAATATCACATTAAAAACTGCTAAAGCCGGGGTGCCTGGGTGGCTCAGTGGGTTAAGCCTCTACCTTCAGCTCAGGTCATGATCTCAGGGTCCTGGGATCGAGCCCCACATCGGGCTCTCTGCACAGCAGGGAGCCTGCTTCCCCCTCTCTCTCTGCCTGCTTCTCTGCCTACTTGTGATCTCTCTCTCTCTCTGTTGAATAAATCAATAAAATCTTAAAAAAAAAACTGCTAAAGCCAATGAGATAAGCTTCTTTTCACTCTTTCATCTATTGTTCTAATGGTTCTATCTAATTTGGCAGATCACTATTTCAACATAACCTGGGATTTTTCTTGTAGTAATTCATTCTGCATTAATATGTGTTACTGTACTATGGTAAGGTGGCTATTTTCATCTAATCCTTTACCATAAGGAAAATGCCACATTGACCTGCTTCTATTTGTTAGATAAGGAGAGGCAGGGAAAAAGATAGAAAGAATAATAAAGTGATAATAAGGCATGACAGGTTTGGAAAAAGGCAGAAGTTCAGTGTAGCGTGGTGCAGGGTATGAAGATAGGAAAGTGGAAAGAAGTAAGACTAGAGGGGTGGGTGGAAGCCAAGTTGCAGAGTCCGTTGTTTGTCAGAGTGCTATGGACAAGGAAGAAAGGCTGGAGATCACTAGGAAGGGGATGACATAATCAAATGTATTTTCTGGAAGGCCATACGGGAGCACCTATTGGAAGATCGATGGTAATCAGGAGAGAAGTTAAGAAGGAGGCTGTTCCTATAGTCCAGATGACAGACAATAAAATCTTAGAGTAAGGCAATGACAGGGGGCATTCCTAGAATAGGACTGCCCACATTTGGTTAACAGTTAACTGTACATAAGTATTTAATTAGCAATTAAATGTATGGTGACCGTGGAGGAGGTTCAAGTTCAAGGGATAAATATGAGCTCAGTTTGGGACATGTTAAAATCAAGGTCCTGAAAACACTCTGGTTACCTCATGTTCTAGCCACTTCTTTCCACTTAGCCCATTCAACAACAATACCTCATCAACCTATTGTCTACAGCCATGGTCTCCAGATCATGTATCTACTTTTCAAGTTGGATTCATATAGCCAGGTTCTGCCATCAGAGAAGCAAGTGTGGGAGGAAGGCCTGTGCCATTGGTTGGCATGGGAGCAAATGCACAAAATACTGCCAACATTGGACCTTTTTTTCTACGTCTCATAGCCTAATCACTGATTTTTCAATCACTTAATTTATACTGCCTCCTCTGAAATTATTTTAATCACATTCTTTAAAAGCATTGGCTCTGAGTCACTTTTGCAAAATGGGTTCATAAAGAGTGTCTGATCTCCCTTCTTTTCTCCTAGTAAATTTCAGTATCTAATTAGCTACAATTGAATCTTTCTCTCATTGCCCAGCCCATCCTTATGAAAGTCTAGTCATAGATTACTGGACCCCTCCCCATTTTCTCTACCCTGTAGTGGCCCAGTTATGAAAAATATCAGCACACTGAGGCCCAGAGAACTAGACTCAAAATCCCTGTAATTCTTCTCGTCCATAGTCAAGATTGGACCAAAGCCCTCTCTGATCATGGAGTCTTCAGCTAGGGGTCAAATGACTTAAGTGTAAAGAGATCTATAAAATGTGAAAACCAAGCAATTCCCCAACATTTTTTGAAGTTAGTAGCATTTGCAAACATTTACCCATTTCATAATCTTGTATGAAACTCTGGGGGCATAATCTTTATTTCTCTCAGGTATTATCAAGGTTAAAGTGCACTGTTTATATTTCAGCCAAGATTTTTTTTTTTTTTTAAGAATCAAGAGGAAAGTGGACACAGAGTTGAAGGAATAATGATATTCAGATCATCAGCTTTTTTTTTTCTTTTACCTTGCTGTAGATCGTCCACTTAGTAATTTACACTTGGACATTTTTAGTCTCTGGTCAGACTTCCTTCTGCCATTTGGCATTCTCCCAGGCACCATCCTTTTCCATCACTCAGTGTAAACATTAGCCAAGCATAATTAGGAAGGTAAATCTGCTGTAGAAATGATCATGATTTCATTTAGATTTAGCCAATGTTAAACAATGGATAGTCAGTTAATTTTCTTTTCCTGGAAATTTAAAAACAAATAACAGACTCATCATCTAGACACATCTAAACTGTCTAAGTCACCTGCTGCAGCTTGTTTTTCTGATGATAATATTTTCAGTTATGTTCTCATTTCAGTACTAAGAAATGAATTTTGGGGTAGGAAGAAGGAAGGAGCACAGAGAATGAAGGGAAAAGTAGAAAAGGACAGCTTTAGAGACCACTGTGTATCATAAGACCATCATATAATTTAGGTATTTCAGCTGCAAACAAAATTTACTACTTACACTGGTTTGCAGAACTGACAGTCTGTTTTGCCAGAATGATCAACATTAGCAAGCAGCATCCTACTGTTCAGCTGTGGATTTAGTCTGGAGTCATAGAAGAGGATAATATGCTTACGAATAGCACCTCTCAGAGTGTGAAGTGCACCTCCTGGGCTGGCAATCTAACCTTGGTTCTGGCAGGGCCCCAAGCAAGGTGAAGGAAAAGGGGGGGGGGAGAAATGAATGAATAATATTTCCTCTTTTACTTAAGATTTGCCAAAACTAGAACCTGGCATTGAATACTCAGAGCTGAAATACTCCACAGATAGTTCCATTCATGTGCTGGATCAAAATTGATATGGCTTAGTAAAGAAGAAAAATGAGCACTGGATGCTCTATCCATATGGTAAAAGTAAGAGCCTGATAACATCTCCCTTTTCTTCCTCATTACCAACTTTTGTGTGTTCCTAATGATCTGCCTTCAGAAGGGATCTGAATCTGAGATCATAGTCAGTGAGTTTTGAAAGTTCTTATGGCAGTGTCTTCAAGATCATGATGTAGGCTGGATGTCCCCAGACAGAGCGGACAGTAATATTCTCTTATGTATGTATACAGCTAGCCATACCCACTAACCACAATGAGTTAAGCATCTCACAGTAAATAATCCTGCTGAAATAAAAGGCTTAGTTTTCTCAGCCCCATATGAATTATAAAGATAATCCATTTACCAACTATAAATATACCC
This sequence comes from Enhydra lutris kenyoni, assembly GCF_002288905.1. Taxonomy (NCBI): domain Eukaryota; kingdom Metazoa; phylum Chordata; class Mammalia; order Carnivora; family Mustelidae; genus Enhydra; species Enhydra lutris. The sequence continues at coordinate 2,156,090 of NW_019154125.1, read as the reverse complement.
AGCGGAAGCTATTATGGTGCAGCAAATGTGTATCTTATATCCAAAAATGATGTTATTGTTATATTCTGTGATAGGGTGTTCTCTTTGGATCATCTCTGCAGCAGTGGTAATGAGTTCATACACAGATACTGACATGCTTTCTTTCCTTGTTGCTGATGACCAAAATCCTCATTTGTTAGATAGTTGGCCAGAATTGGGATCATCACAGCAAAATAGTTTAAAGCTTATAGATTATAGTTACTATCAATGTTAATTTTTTTACTACCAGCAAAATTTGCCTAATCCATACAGTAAGGTTTTTTTTTTAATGTTATATCCTATTCTGTAAAGCAAGTAAAGCTCAATACGTACATTATATCACATGTACGTTTAATTGGTTAAGGTAAAGTATTAGTTTCAGTAAAAAAATATTATTCAAAGAAGAATGATTATAAAGAATTCTTTATATGTGAATGATGATTAAGTTGAGTTATAAAGAGAATCAATGGATTTTTTCTTAAGAGATTTATGATATGAGTCCTAATTTTATTGCTTTAAACCAAAATCTTGTATAAAAGTTAGAAAACAAAGCATACCTACAAAGTGATGTTTAATTAAGTCACAAAAACTAAATAAAATAAAGTTAGAGCAAACTACTCAGGATTTATTTTGAAAACCAATTGACTATGCAACTGTATCTACCATCTCTTTTGACCTCCAGGTTTCAAATAACTTTAGCTTAGGTTTTTTAAGAACTCAGTGCAAATAGTGTCTCCAAATTTAAAATACTTTGTCACTGTCAGATAGTAATTTGCCATTCCCAACATTAATCAAGAGTAAATACTAACTAAAAATATGTTTAGTGGGCACCTGGGTGGCTCAGTGGGTTAAGCCTCTGCCTTCCACTCGGGTCATGATCTCAGGGTCCTGGGATGGAGCCCGCATCGGGCTCTCTGCTCAGCGGGGAGCCTGCTTCCCCCTCTCTCTCTGCCTGCCTCTCTGCCTGCTTGTGATCTCTCTCTCTCTCTGTCAAATAAATAAATAAAATCTTTAAAAATATATATGTTTAGTACTTTATCCCATGATTTTACATAAACAAAGAAGGGTCCCTGTCTTGCCAGTTCTAGATAGAACTGTTTAAGTTTAAGAAGCAGTTAAGAAGCAATATTTGACTAGAACCATATATTACAAGGATGGAAGATGTGGAGTAGGTGGTCTCCTGAGGGGGCTTCTTCCAGCTCTTGACTATATATTTGGATAATAATCATTAGAAGAAAATGTACTATCTTTTTAATTTGACATTATTGTTTCCCTCTTCTCCCATTCAAAAGATGTGTGCTTTCAAGCAGCATGATGTAATTGAAAAAACAAGGAACCTGTAGTCAGAAAATACAGAGCCTTTTCTCATCCATTTAGAAAGTCACTTTCTTTGTAATTATAATGGAAATAATAATGAGACTGTCCCCCACATACCTCACATGGTGAATTTCAAATAATACAGGAATGTAAGAGCAATTTGTAAAGCCTAAAGTCCTGTATAAATGTTAAAGTTGAACATTTATTTAGTTATTTTTTTCTAATTATCATAATGATAAACACTAATTTAGACCTTATTGATATTGAGGAAATGCATTTTCTTAATAGATGGCCATGATTTAGAAATACAATCTGATGTTGAAAGAGTTTAGAATTATTTAAAACTAAGGGACAAAAATATAATATCTGTCATTAAAAACCCAGTAGTGAGTTTATCATCACACTGGACCCATCAGAAGACAGGATTAGTAGGCTAAAAGAGAGAAAAATATAAGATATTCCAATTGAAGCTTAGGTTAAAAAAAGAATAAAGGGGGAAATCATAAATATATGAGCAGCATGTTCATGAGTTCTAACATGTGTGCAACTGAAGTCCTAAAACAAGAGAAGAAAAAGGAGCAGAAGAAATACTGGAAGACATAATTGCTGAGAATATTCCAAGGACATTAAGAGGCTCAATGAACCTCAAGCAGGATTAATACAAAAGAAACCACACATAGTCATATCCTCATCAAATGCTGGAAATCAAAGACAAACATCTCAAAAACAGAAAATCACCTGCAAAAGAGTAGCACTGAGGCTTATAAATGACTTTTTGTCAGAAACTATGAAATTGAAATAAAAATAGAACATCGTTAACATGTTCATTAACATGTTATTGAGAAAAGAGAAGAAAAATCCATTAAGTTAGAATTTTAAACCAAGCAAAAAATATCTTTTTAAAAATAAAGGTCAAATAAATAGTTTGCATAAAAAATGAAGATATACAATTAATAACCAGCAGTGATGTTACAAAAAAATTATACTAAAAAGAATTCTTTGAGGTGACAAGATAATTCCAGATAGAAATACATAATGACAAGTAGAAACAGAATCAGGAAGGATTTGTTGCATGAATATAGGATATTTAGAACTTCTTCAGCCATCCAGGAACCATGAAAGGTGTATTCCTGATAAAGAAGATGGTGAAGCCAAAAGATAGAAGTCATCAAGGTATTGTTGAACTACTAAACCATTCTGAAACTAATTATCACAGAATTCTTAGGTTAGATAATAAATTTCTTATTTTTAATAAAAATATTTCTTTCTTTTAAAAAGCTAGCAATTTTTGCTTCCAGCATTATGGCCTGTTAGATGTTCTGAGAGATATTCCTTTGGCAGAAAGAATACATTCTGGATAGGACACACTTTGTTGCACTGCTTTTCTTCCAGGGAGTATGTGAAGCCTCCAAGGAACACTTTCATCTCCTTCCTCCCAAAATAATCACCTGTCAGCTAATGGGTTAGGGTTGCCCTGTGGGTGCATGTTAATAACACCACTGTTTTGTGGATGCTGAGATGTGGTGCAGTGTTAAGGTGTAATATATGAGTGTGGAACTCTGTGCTAGCCAAGACCAAAGAGAAAGGCTGAAGGAAAAAGTCTTCTGTGGAGGAAAACTATCCTAATTTAGATCCATATGACTCCCAGGTTAAAACTAAGTAATGAACTTATGAATTCTTAAAAATCACCAAGCATTTAAGAATGCAAACCACCCCATGTAAAAGTCAGAAGAAGCTATAAACAACAGAATTGGCAACCCAAGAAACTGCAGATACAGAAAATGGAATTTGATGATGTGTAGAAAAGTTTGTTTTAAATTGCTTAAGGAAATAAAACGCACTAAAATGAATATGAGTAAATAACAAGAAACTATCCAAATGAACAGGCAGATTTGAAAAACAATGAAATTTATATATATAAAACTTTTAAATTAAAAAAGGTTAATGGACAGGATATGCACTGCTGTATATAAAATAAGAGTGCAATCTGATAAAAATATCCATAAAGTAGCACAGTGAGATAATAAAGTATAAAATATTGGAGGATAAGAAATATGAACAGTAAAAGGATATACTGATTAGAGAGACAAGAGGAGATAATGGGAGACTAGAAGGAAAGGTAATATTTGATAAGTTAATGCTAGAAGTTTTCCAGAACTATATGGATTCATGGATACAGGAAGAATACAGTATCCTACACAAGAAAAATAAAAATAAATTCATATCTACCACATACTAGTAAAATTACAGGGCAAGAAAGATCTTTAAGGGAGCATGAGATCAAATTCGTATAGCCTAGAAAGGACAATTCAAATGACAGAAATTTCTCAGCAGTAACAATGGAAGCCAGAAAACAACAGAATGTTATCTTAAAAAATGCTGAAAAAGGTAGCTTAGGGGCACCTGGGTGGTTCACTCAGTTAAGCGTCTGCCTTCAACTTGGATCATGACCCTGGGGTCCTGAGATTGAGTCCTGCATGAGGCTCCCTGCTCAGAGAGGAGTGTGCTTTTCCCTCTACCTACCTCCCCTCCTGCTTGTGTTCTCTCTCTCTGTCAAATAAATAAATTAAATCTTCAGAAAGAAAGAGAGAGAGAGGGAAAGGAAGGAAGGAAGGAACGAAGGAAGGAAGGAAGGAAATGTAGTTTAGCCTGATTGAACTGCTTTAATAAAATACCATAGACTGAGTGGCTTAAATAACAGACATTTATTTCTTACAATTATGGAGGCTGGGAAATCTTTACTTTGCAAGTTTCACTATGATATATCTTGGTGTTGACCCGTTTTTGTTAATTTTGAGAGTTCTCTGTGCCTCTTGGACGTGAATGCATATTCCCTTCCCCAGATCAGGGAAGTTCTCAGCTATAATTTATTCAGATAAACTGTCTCTCCTTCTGGGACTCATACAGTATGAATATTATTGGACTTTGTGGAATTGCTGAGTTCCCTAAGTCTGTATTCATGATCTAATAGTTTTCTTTCCCTCTTCTTTTCAGCTTCATATTTTCCATAATTTTATCTTCTATATCACCTATTCATTCCTCTGCTTCTTCCATTCTTATTGGGATTATATCCAGTCAATTTTGAATCTAAGTTATAGCATTTTTTATTTTGGCCTGACTAGTTTTTAGGTCTTTAATCTCTGCAGCAAGGGTTTCTCTGGTATCCTCTATGCTTCTTTCAAGCCAATTAGTCTTCCTATGACTGTTGTACTAAATTATTGTTCAGATATATTGCTTATATCTGTTTTGAGCAAATCCCTGGCTGTGATTTCTTCTTTATCTTTCTTTTGGGGAGAACTCCTCCACCTTGTCATTATGTTTGTGCTTCTGTCTTTTGCGTAATATAAAAGCTTGTTATGTTTCCTGCTCCTGAAAGTACTACTATATTGAGAAGGGGTCATACACAGTTCAGGGCCTCACACTTCAGGAGTGTTTCTGGTGTATGCTGTGTGCTCTCTGATGTTGTGTTTTGGCTGCTCTTTCCCATAGGTCAGACCTCTGCAGAGTTCCTCCTGGCCTGTAGTGGGGAGTGTTTGGACCTTTAAGTGTGCTTTGATTTGTTTGTTAAGCCTCATTACAAAGAAAGAGAGAGAGAGAAAAGCCTTATCCAAGAAATGAGAAAAGGAAAAGAAACAAAAAAGCAAACAGACAAAAAACTATTAGCACTATTCCAAAGAAAAAGAAAGAAAAATGGAAAAAAGAAAGTAGGGTGTAGTGGGGGGGGGGGAAAAAAAAAAGAACCAAAAAAAAAAAAAAAAAAAAAAAAAAACAAGAAAAGGAAACAAATGAACAAAAAACTATAAGCCTATTTCCAAAGAAAAAAGAAATAAGTGAAAACTGAAAACTAAAAATAAAATAGAAAGAAAAAAGAAAGCCTGTCCTATTCCCACTAGAACTGAAGCTGAAACTTCAGTGCATTCTATGGTCAGTAGACTTGGTACATGCCGGGCGGTGGAGGGGTGGGGGGGACTGTGTTTTAAGGAAGAGGCCCACTCCACTGCACTGACTCAGTCAAGCCTGCCCTTTTAAAGATGCCCCTGCCCAGCACAGGGGGTTCAGGGTTTGGTGTAAGGGACTCCAGCCTCTATTGGAGGCACTGTCTTTCTCTTTAAAGTGTGACTGTGCTGGGGGGTGGGCAGGGTGGTTAAAGATGGTATCACCCTGCACTCTCATCCCAGGGGAGAGGAACTCTCAGCCACGACTGTTCAGGAGGCGCTCACAGAAAAGCGAACAATCTCCCTTCCTGTATCCCAGGCCCTCTTCAGATCCCCACCCTCATCCTGTCTGTACCCAGGCCATCAGCACACCTGGCACTACAATTCTCCTCTTCTACCTTTGGCTGGCAATGGGATTCAAGACTCCAAATCTTAAAAGACCTAGGAAGGCATGGACTTGCTCTCTCCCCCAGAGGAGCGCTTCATAGCACTGTGCCCAGAAAAACCATTCTGTCCCAGAAAAACCAGTCACATGGCCACAGAGGTGCCTGCAATCTTCAGTGAAGCACAGAAAAAACTACAATCAGGTTATCTGCCTTCTGCAAGCACCTCTGTCCCCAGCTTTTGAACTGCCACTCAGTGGTGCCCAACAGGTCCTTTGTCCTTGGAGAGGCAATATACCCTCTTCCAAATGTACTCCAGGAAGGGGAACATTCATTCTTTCCTAGTGCAACCCATGGGATCCCCACACCATAAGCACCTTGCATGAACCCGAGGTACTGCTCTCCCTCCCATTCTCTCTCTCCCTGACTTGTCTCCACAAAAAGATCTCCCTCTGCTCTGCAGCACTGTGGCTTTTCTCTCCCCCAATTCATATCTCTGAACCTCACATCTGCCATGCACTCTCCTTCCAATTGTACAGATTGTTTTCTTAATCCTCAGATCAATCTCCTAGTTGTTCAAAATGACTTGATGTTGATCTAGCTGTGTTAGAGGGACAAGGTAAACCTAGGGTCTCCCTACTACTCTGCCATCTTAACTCCTCTTCTGGAGGCTGGAAAATCTGATATTGGGTTGCCAGGATGGTTGGGTTCTGGTAAGAATCTACTTCCTGGCTTATAGATTATTGCCTTCTTGTTGTGTCTACACATGGCAGAGAGAAAAGCTCTGGCATTTCTTCTTATAAGTGCACTAATGCCAACATGTGGGTTCCATCTTTATGGCCTCATCTAAATCTAATTATTTTTCAAAGTGCCCCTCCTCCTCAAACTATCTCACACTGGGGTTATGACTACAATATATGAATTGGGGACGGGAGACACAAATATTCAGTCTATAACAACAGATATCAACCTTGAGTTGTTTACTGAGTTAAATTCTTTAATCAAGATAAATACACTTGAGATAAAGAGAAACCAAGAGTTTACAACCAAGAAATTTATACCACAAAAATTTAAGTATTTTTGAAGAGTTTATTTTTAAGTAATCTCTACACCCAATGTGGAGTTTGAATTCATGAACCTGAACTCAGGAGTTACATGCTCCACCAACTGAGCCAGTCAGGTGCCCCACATGAATTTAACTATTTGTGAGAGAGGAAAATGATTCCAGAATATTTGAAGATTAAAGGAGAATGATAACAAATTTAATTACAAACATACGAAAATCTAAATATTTATATAAAAGAATGTTAATAGCAAAACTAAAGTGGTAGGTAACAATTACATTTAATTTGGAGAGGATGATCAAATTTAAAGTGTTGTTAAGCCCTGATACTAAAAATATAATCTACTAATTGTCAGCATCAGCATCACCTGAAACTTTGTGTGAAATTCAGATGCTCAGGCCTCTTTAACAGGATTCCCAGGTAATTACATGCATACTAAAGTTCAAAAACTATCTAAAGTTCTACAACTGTTTGTAATGGAGGATTGAAATATTATGCAAATGTAAATTAGTTTAGTTCATACATGATAAAATGTCAATGCTAATCCTTAAAAATAGAAAAAGAAGGTGAAATTTTAAAAACACCAAACTCTTGGTCCCACCCCAGAGGCTGTAATTAAACTGGTCAATGGTATGGAACTGAGAACATAATTTTTGGAAGTTTCCCCCTCTACTCTGTGATGTAGAGTCAAAGTTGAGACCCACTGCACCGGGAAACTGAACTAACATAAATATTTTCTTAGTATCTGAAGCTTGATGGGGCTAAATATAAAATGCACTTCAATATGTCCTAAAGAAAATAAGGTATACCCAACTAAATAATAAACACATATGCTTAGGAAATACTAGCTTTTCTGTCCTGAATAATATTTGAGTAATATCTTGTCTTTTCACTATGGAAAAAAGAACCTCTCCTGAATAGAAAGAAGGGAGTTATGGAAGGCTAGTATCACTGAAGTAAAACGGAATAGCCTTTTAGATAATTAGAGTTCTGGTGTTTTAGCATTTAATAGCACCTGATAGATTATATAGTTTCCTGAATCTGACTATATCCTTACTTTTAATAAGTACTTTTAGTATATTGTACATTTTCATATATTCTTATGATATTAATTAGTGTCCTTCCACTTCAGCCTGAAGGATTCCTTTCAGCATTTCTTTTACGGTAGATTTAGTGGTCATGAATTCCCTCAGCTTTTGTTTTTGGGAAACTCTTTATCTTGCCTTTATTTCTGACAGACAACTCTGCTGGGTAAAATAGTCTAGATGGCAATATTTTTTTTTCTTTCAGGGATTCAGCACTTTGAATATATCACCCCACTTTTTCTTGGTCTGCAAATTTTCTCCTGAGATATCTGTTGATAGCCTTGTGGGGGTTCTCTTGCTGCTTTTAAAATTCTCTGTCTTTGATTCTAGACAGTTTTATTATTGTGTGTCTTGAAAAAGAATATTTTGGATTGAAATTATGGAGTGACCTATTAGCTTCATGAATGTGGATGTCTTAATCTCTCTCTGGGTTTGGGAAGTTCTCATCCATTATTTCTTTAAGCAAGCTCTCTGTACCCTCTCCCTCTCTTCCCTTTCTGGGACTCCAAGAATATATAGATTGTTTCTCTTAATGGTATCTCACAACTCCCATAGGTTTTCTTCATTTCTTTTTATTCTTTTCCTTTTTGTTCCTTTAAATAAAATTATTTAAAAATAATTTTAAATGATCTGTCTTCAAGTTCACTGCTTCTTCTTCTGCTTGGTCTAGTCTGATGATGAAACTCTCTTATTTTATCTTTATTTTATTTATTTATTTTTTAGAAAGAGTAAGCATGCACAAGCAGGAGTGGGAGGGGCAGAGGGAGAGGGAGAGAAAGAATCTTAAGTAGGCTCAATGCCCAGCACAGAGCCAGAGATGGTGCTCCATCTCATGATCCTGAGATCATGACCTGAACCAAAATCAAGAGTCAGATGCTTAACTGACTGAGCCACCCAGGTACCCCTCTACTGAAACCTTCAGTTCAGTCATTGTATTCTTGAGCTCCAAAATTTCTGTTTAGGCCTTTTTTTTTTTAATGTTTTCTTTCTCTTTATTAAACTTCCCCTTTTGTTCTCCTATTGTTTTCCTGACTTCATTAAACCAGTTAATCTGTGCTATGAGAGTATCTCTCTGAGCACCTTTAGAATAATTATTTCTAATTCTTTATCAGGAAATTCATGTATCTCCATTTCTTTGAATTCAGTTACCTGAGTTTTATTGTGTTCCTTTGGTAGTGTCATGTTTTCCTGATTCCTCATGAGTCCTGTAGACTTGTGTAGTTGTCTGCACATTTAGAGAACTAGTCACCTCTTCTAGGCATTATGGACTAACTGGTATGGTATGGAAATATGTTCACCTGTAGGTAGGAGCATGTTGGAGCATGCTGTTACCCTGGGTCTAGCAGTAGAGCACCAAGTGCAGGGATGTGTGGCATCTCTAGGTTTGCAGTCATATGATTCTTCATTGGCTCTAGACACTGTGGCCCACAACAGTGACAACTGTGTGCTCTTTGGTAAGTCCTGTGGGGTTTGCAGTGGCTGCAATGACTTCTGAGTTTTCAGTGGCACCTCTAGGTCCACCGAATTAGGAACCACAGTAGACAGCAGTGGTGGCCAGAGCCAGTGATGTGCATACCCTTAGCAATAGGGACCAGCTGCAGATGCTGTGTAGTTGCATGGGCTAGTTGCAGACACAGAGATAGTGTTGGAGGCCAAGGTCAGCAGAAAGAGCCAAGGCCAACTGCAGTGTTTGTAGTGGCCCTGGCTATAAGTGTGCATTTGTGTGGCTTTAAGATCTCACTTTGGGCATGTGCCCACTACTGGAGACCAGTGACAGGAATTGGATCAGTGGGGTTCAGGTACATAGCTAAAGAAGCTAACTCAGGTGAACCCACTGGTGCAGGAAATAGAGTTGGATCTGGGCTCAAAAGCAGCTATGGGGGTCCCCAGCTGTTGACATGCACTCCTACTCCTATAGGATCTCCCCACTAGCATGCACATGGCATTGATGGCTAGTGACAGGGGTGAGCCAGGAGCATGCCGGTGCACAGCTAGGAGGGCTAGCAGAAGGTGAGTTCAGTGGTAAAGACCAGTAACTGGAGATAGGGTCAAATTTGGGCCCACGAGCAACTGTGGGGGCCTTGGCTGTTGGCATGTACTTCTGTGGCTGTAGGATCTCTCCAAAGGCAAATACATGACAATTGTGACCATGGCAAGTCAGGCTGGCAGTGTGCAAGTACACAGCCTAGCCACAAGCATGCACATAGCAATGGAAGTCAGCATCTAGGCCAGCATGTTGCATTAGCATAGCCACAGAAGCCTGGGCTGGCTGTCAGTGTACATCTCAGATTCCAGTTGTGGCAAGAGAAATGAGGCAGTGGGGAGGGAATCAGGCAGCTGGTATTAGTGAAGAATACATGTGGGTCAAAAACCAGTGAAATCTGCTGGGGTGTGTGGCTACCTTACTAGCTATCAGTTTCTTCAGTAGCGAAAGCTGCTGGGGTCCTCTGCAGAGCAGGTCACTGAGAACCATGGCCACTCCCATTGCATGGCTAACACTGATAGCCCTTGACCTTCCTCCTTGCTCCTAGTCATCTCTCTATGTCTCGGCTTTGCCAGTTTCCGGGTGGGTGAAACCTAAGTAGTTCTTTCATATGATGCCCCAAAAGGCTGGGGATCCTGGTTGCTCACCATACTCTCCCTTTCCTGGCAAAGGGAACTCTTTCTAGCTGGTAGGTTTCCTCCCAGTGCTAAGCTGGTCGATGGGATGATCCAAGCAAAATGAAGCTGTTCTTCCTCCTCTTTTTATGCAGTTATTCCCAGGTTTTATTCCACTATCTTGCTGAAATTTCCTATATAGACACCTGAGCTCAGCCAGAGCTGGTTTTTTTCTGTGGATAACTGTCTAATTGTCGATCTTTGTGGGGGGATGGAAACTGCCGTCTTCTATTTCACCATCTTGGTAATATCACTCCAAATATTTCTAAAATATAGTCATGATTAATAAGGAGTTCTCTGGGAAAGCTTTCATTATTAAGTGGTGGTTCAAAATATTTCTAGAGCGGCACTGTCCAATAGAATTTTCCACAAAGGGAAATCTGCTAGCCACATGTGTCTATTGAGTAGTTGAAAAGTGATCAGTGCAAATGAGGCACTGGATTTTTAACCTTACTTAATTTTAATTTATTTAAACTTATATAGCCACAAGTGGCTAGTGGCTACCATATTGTTCAGTACAGCTCTACAACCTTGATACTCAAGGTACAATTTCAAAGCCCAGTAGTATCAGCATTATCTGGGAGTTTATTAGAATCTTGGACCCCATACCAACTGAATTAGAAGGTACATTCTAATATGATCCCTGTGATAATTCATATGTATATTGAAGCTAATAAGCACTGTTTTGGAAATTTTCCTCCTTAAATGAGGCTACATTAATTGGCTGGAGTTTTGGTTGTTTGTTTTGTTTCATTTTAATGTTTTCTTGTTCTGAAAGCATAAATCAAATGACTGTCTAGGCCTGAATCCAAGGAGTATAAGACCTTAAACATACAATGTCTTTGTGTCCCAGTTTCCATATATCTCATATACAAATCTCAGTTCCATAGCAACCTATGTCACAAGATTGTACTTGGGAATTTTTTTTAGCACCCTGAAATTATAAAGTATAATTTGCAATAGGAAATAAGCATAATTTGAACTAGATAATGTTACCTCTGGAAGGGCCTATACAAATAACATTTAATAACTAAGAAAAGTCAGGCCTTCAAAATTCATTTTCCCTGATTTCATCCTTCCAGGCATCTCTTCTTGCCTCATACCCCCATGCCCTCCTCTGCTCCTTCAAATGGTCCATTATCATACAGACCAATATACAGGCAACATACAGACAGCTATAGATCAACAATTTGCTTTTCCCAGTGGGTTGTAATTGGCTGTTCAGGGCCACATGTCTGTGACATTGCATGTCTCCTTACCGAGAATTTTCTTTCCTGCCCCTGACTATTCAATAGGAAAAATTCTATTCATCTTTCAGGATGCTGGTCATTTTTTTGTCCCTGCCCCTAAGCAACTTGAATGAATACCTACCTCTTCTAAAGCTTCATGGTAACACATATCTGCTGCCATATTGCAAGGATTTATTTATCTGTCTCTCCACCTCACTACATTATTAGCTCCTCAAAGAAAAAGAAGCTATATCTAATTCATCTTGCTAACCTTTGGGACCAGTACATTATTGGCATGTAGTTGGAGTTCAATGAATATACAATGAAATATACAATGAAAATAAAATATACAATGAAATATACAATGAAATAAAAAGAACAGATGTTTCTCTAAGGTTGCATGCATGGCTTTGTCAGAGCTGGAACTGGAACCTAGATTCCAATTCCCATCCAGACCAATGCTCTTTCTACTACATCCTATAGCATGTTTTAACACAGAGAACAATCTTTGAATATTTGGAGCAACAGCTGAGAAAGAGAATTCCATTTTCCAAAGTGATACAGGTCAATAGAGAAACAGAACAATGTCACCTCAAAATTCATCCAGTTTCTCAGAGGCTCCCTTAGAGATTGTGTTTCACTCATATACCTGGTGAAATTAAGCAATGAAAATCCAAAAATGGATTAAGAAAAGAATAAAAACAGAAAATTTGTATTTAGAAATACCAATGTATGCCTATTAGTTATTGTGAAAAGATGACAGGCAGTGCTACATAGTCACTGCAGTGAGGAAAGTACAGATTGCATCTGCTGTTCTGTTAAAGTGTGTTATGCTGACTACACTTAGAGGTTATCTGAGTAAATAGCCCAATAGTAATTGAAAATGAGCTTGTGAGCAAGACTGGATGAGGGAGAGAAGGAAACACGTGAAGATGGAGGGAATGTATGCAGCTGGTAAGAAAAGGCAGAGGGACAGAAGGAAGGAGCTTAGAAGAATAGCTGAAGATCTTAAAATTAACTTAATGGCAAAACTGATTTAATATATGCACATGAGCAAAGGGCACCTATATCCACCCTTTTCTCGATTATGAAGGGTTCTCTTCCTTCTATTCTTATTTCCTTTTACTTGGGTTGTTTCATTAAGAAAGGTGAAAACAATGAGTAACCAAGAAGATAATCACAAATTCTGAAATATTTCTAAACTGTTTCAGTTTTCTATTGCTACTGTAACAAATTACTACAAACCTAATGGCTTAGAATGACACAAATTTTCTATCTTCCTATTCTGTAATTCAGAATTCCAACACAGATCTCACTGGGTTAAAATCAAGGTGTCACCGGCACTGTGCCCCTTTCTAGAGGATCCACATGAGAGAATCCATTTCCAACTCTTTTGAGTTGGTGGCAGAATTCAGTTCCTTGCATTTGCAGGACTGAGGTCTGTTCCCAGGCTCTAGAAGCTGCCTACATTCCTTGGATCATGGTCCACTTTCCTCATTTTCAAAGCCAGCAATAATGGGTCAACCTATCTCATACTTCAAATCTCCCCTGCCTGTTCTTCTCATTGTATCTGTCTTCCTTCTGCCTCTCACATCCTTTGTTAAGGATACTTGTGCTTACGCTGGATCCACCCAGATCCAGATATTCCAGAATAATCTCTTTATTTTAAGATAAAGATTTTAAGATAAGATTTTTCATAACCTTAATTCCATCTCAAAATTCCTTTTGACATGTAAGATAACACATTCAAAGGTTCTAGAAATTAGGGCCTACAAATCCTTGGGGGCCATGATTCTGCCAACCCCACCTTCCTTCACTAGACAGATGCACATCCAAGAGGTCACTTGGCTCTGCCTGCTGGAAAGACATCAGCTAGGAAACAACTTCAGAAAAGATTAGGGGTGGATTCAATGTAATTGCATATACATCCCATCAAAATATCTGCGGCATTCACTCACATGGTCACTGAACAAAATTTATTAAACATCTACCGTGGACCGAAAATTCTATGGTGAGTATTAAAATGAAAGTTGGTCAAGTCCTAGTCCCTTCCCTTCAGAAGTTGACAGTGAAGTGACAGGCAGGAAAGTCAAGCAACTACAATGCCATGTGGTGAGTAGTGAATGTATGTATGATGGCTGAGAGGAGGAAGAAACCACATAGAAAAGAGGTTCAGAGGAGGCTTCCAGAAGGAAGTACAGCCTTAATAATAGGGATGTTACATACGAAAGCTGTGAGCTGTCTGGTGTGATGAAGTCAGGGACATATTTGGGGAAGTGTTGGGAGATGGGAAGGGGAGGAAGGCAGGAGACAGTTCCCCAATATCATGTATGTGCATCAGAGTAAGGAGTCTGGATGGCACCTCAAAGTCAATGAGAATCCATTAAAGGAATAAGTAGATATGTAAGCAGATTTTCTTGTTTAAAAGATCACTCAAGAAGCAAATAGGGAAGAACTAAAACAGTAAATTTGAAAATAATTTCCAACCTATACACTCAATGGGAAAAGATATCTATACAGACATGTATAAAATGAAGACATAGGAGCAGGTATGAAAAGCTGTTAAATGCTACTTCTTCTTTCAAACTCCATTTGTGAATTCATGGTAACTGTACAGCAACAATCTGAAAGCACATTTTTTCTCTCAGATAAGCTGTTGTGGCCATGTTCCATGTAGATCTCAAACTCTTTCACTATCCACCAACACAGGCTCTCCTCCCTTACACACTTGTCTCTACTTTCTTCAAACCACTACCTTCCCTTCCCATAGCCCTACTCAGTTTCATGGGAAATGATATCACATTTTAAATCCAGTAAAAGATATTTCTATTTAAAGAAATCCTACACTTTCATCACATATTTTCTGAATATAAAAGTAATACATTTTTATAGTCTAAAATTTGGAAAACTATAAAGTTTGATGTAAATTCTTTCATCTTTTTTTCTGTAAGAAGGAACACTATGATTATGTGATTATGTGCTAATGCTTTTTTATCTCCTTTTTTTCTTTATTTATTATAGTAGGAGATTTATTTTGCCCTTAAATATTATTCTAAAGCATTGTTTTAATGTCAGTATAGAACTTTACTGTATGAAAGCACCATAATTTACCTAACAGCAATTTACTAATTTCCTAGTATTGGTTCTTTCTTCTTTTCTTTTGCTTTTTTTTTTTTTTGGATAGTATAATTAATACTCTAATAAAACCATTTGAAACACCTGTGATTTTCTGAACATAAATGGACTACTTTTGAATTTTTTTCACGTGCATCCAGAATTTAATTTTTAAAAAACTCATTAACGTATATCTGAAGCCAACTGTTTGATGCTCCTCTCTTAAGAAAAACAAAGGAAAAATGACATGTAAATACTGCCACAATTCTTTTTGGTGAAAGGATAGCCAGGATACCGGCAATATCTGAAATCTGCAGGAGAATTATGTTAGAACAAGGCATTAGCCATACAGAGAGGGATACAAATGTTTATTAAGCACCTACCATAGAACAGTCTCTATCCTGAGCACTGGGGACATAGCCATTGCAAGACAGGCACAGCCTCACCCTCCCGGAGTTCAGTCTAACCAGGTAGAAACACTTAAGGAAATGACACTGGAGAATGATGTTAAAACCAATGCAAAAATTGCACCTATAAATAATTTTTTCAGGGCTACTGATTTTTAAGCCTCATTATCTACTATTAATCCTCATCCTTCACAAATATTAATCAAAGTTACCTGCACATCTATACTAGTTTCTTTCATTAGGTCTTAGACCCTTATGCATCAGAGAACATTTTGCCTTCGTTAGGACTGTAATATCTTGTCTTGAATTTTGAAAAATGGCTCCTTTCTCTGATAGAAGGTCATTCAGTATCTATTAGCCATACCCTAGTGGTATTTTTAGATCCCGATTTGCAGGATCAGTGTTTGGGGAACACAGAACTCTTAGCCCCCTAGAGGGCAGCATCCAGGCAACCACAATCTTCTACTTTTTTTTTTAAAGGTTCCCTAATTCGTGTTTCTTAATATAAAACATACTACAAACGAACTAGATGATCTGCTTATCTTTTAAGATTTAAATATAATCATTTCTCTCCCTCTTTGCACCAACCTAGGCACTTTTGAACTCAAAAGCTTCCATCTGCAAAGAGTACTTGCAAAACAAAGAAGGACAAATGGTGGGGTGGGAGGGGCGTAAACTTTTTCTGAAGAATGTGCTAAACTCTTTCACTGTTTAATAGATAAGAATGAATACTGCTGTTTAACCAGATCCAGCCTCTGAAATATCTAATTAAAACTGATGTGCTTATTTAGTTTCCAATTCATCACAGGTGGGCCCACATTAATGTGAAAATGAGAGTAAATTGCCAGCATTTGGCAATCTCACTGAATGTCATTCACATTATTAGCTCAAACCTCAAAATGCTTTTTAAAATGTGGTTCACAGTTAGGGCACTGTCTCTCCACACAAACAAAAGTCTTCACTGGAGGCCTGCTGGAATTTCATTTTTGTGTAAGGAGTTCCCCATGGCAAAGGTCCACCTTACTCAAAACACCTACCCATGATCGTATAGAAGGTGCGCCCAGAGAAGGTGGTAGGAAGCAAAGCTCCGTCTCTTCCCACTCGTAAACATCTCCTGGGAATGACTGTGTAGTTTGGCCCAGCTCTCTTTTAGCTTGTCAACCAGAATTTCAGATAAAATCAGTTCATTTAACTTTACAGAGGACTTCTTTCCTAGCCGTCCTCATGCAGATTCCACACTATCCCAGCAGACAGCCACATCCCTGCTGCAAGTGGGCCCTGAGACCATCATCCTTTCTCTTTTCACATCTACAAAACATGAAGTCATCTTCCAAATAATTGATTTTTGAAAGGCTCTTTACAGCAATATGCTGAAATGTAGTCTGGAAATGCATGGATTAGAATTTTCGAAAACAAAAGACAACATCCAACTTGGTTCAGTCTACAAAACATGCACAATGACTTATTCGCATCTCAGAATCACTTTTGTTTTCCACTTTCTACAGCTTCCAAATCCACATGTAAGATAATTTTGTCATTAAAGCACCCACTGTTACAGGCTAATTTGTAAGCAGAATAAAGTATTTCAGGGGTACAGAAAGGAAGCCAAGAAAGCTCCCACTTTAAACACATACTTGCACATTCATATCTCCTTTACCTGCCTTTAATACCCAAAGCCCTAAATGGAAATTTATTTTTTATCTCAAAGTTCCGAACATTTTGATTGAAAATTCAGAGTTCTTGGCAAAGAATAAATAGATGACATGATGCTCAATCTCAGTAGAAGTTTGGGAAATATAAATTAAAGCAACAATTAATTATCCATATTCAACTACCAGCTTTATCAAAGTTAACAAAAACAGGAACATGCTGTGCTAGTAAAGAAATGGACCAATCCTCTTCTCACTCATTGGTGATAGGAGTTGAACTTACTACAAACTTTTCACAAAAATAATCTAGCAAATTTTATGTTATATGTACTTTATCACAATTTTAAATGCAATAATGATAAATAATCTAGCACCAGTTATTATAATTAAGTATATCTAAACCCATTGGCTCATCTCCACCTCTCCATCTTTGGGAATCTAACAAATAGAAATCAATACACTAGTACATAAAAGTATATGTCTAAGAAAACCAATTAACCACAGCATTATATGTGTCAGGGTGATAGGAGGTTAGCTGAAGACACTGACATATAGCTATACACTACAGAATGTTCTGTTGTTTATTAACCTGGAAAAACATCCATGGAATACATAGTTAAGTGAGAAAAATGAGTGCAGAGTATTATAAATAAGCAAAGAAATACTGTGTAGTCGTTCAGAGCATGGACTCTGGAGCTAGATTGATTCTATAGCCTATATTTTTAGCAGTTAGACCTTAGATAAGGTTCTTAATCCCTCTGAGACTCAGTACCCTCATGTATAAATGGGCATACAAAAATGGGGACAATACCATCCCTATCACAGGGTTTGAGTAAATACAAACTGAAAAAGGATGTAAATAGAATTTAGAAAGCATTCAATTAATGCTAATTCCCTTCTTCCTATGCCTCTAAAATGAATCAATTTTAGAGGCCTGCTTGACAGCCCTCACAAAGAGAAAGACTGATTGGGGACCAACAACAATAACTTCACTCAAAAGAAATGAGCACAATCTTGAGGTTAAAAGACCTGGCTTCAAATCTCTGATCGGCTATGTGTTGATTCTGTGACCTTGCGTATGTCATTGTTTTGAGCCTCATTCCCTTCCTTCTAGTAGCTTCTATGAAGATTAAATCAGGTGTACGCTTTGCACACATAGCTCTATGTGCGTGTGTGTGCACATGTGCATGCATACACATGCTCTTTGCTCCAGAGGTGGTATTCGAAATGTTAACACCTGGTATTGCATAGATACCGTCTAACTGGAATGATTCCTGGCTGTTGGCACATAATAGGTAATCAGTATGTTTAAATTCCTTTCTTTCTGTCATTAATAAAAAAAAAAACTTGAATATTTTTTGAATACTTAATATAAGCTCAGTACTATGCTTTCTTTGATGGGAAAAGATAATTCTGATACTCAGCTGAGAAAAAGGCAAATCATTTTTATGAAAAGGTGGTAGGGCCAATTTCCACTCCTTTGCAATTGTTCCTAAAGTTAGTGTCCCACACCCATCAACAGAAAAATCAAAGTGAAACAAAATTCTGAAGTTCTTAATAGCAGTGTTATTTTAGCTGTGAAGTCCCTGTCATAAAATGCCATGGCAACATAAATAGGGAAATCCAGAAAGGGAAGCTAGACATTAAAGTTCACAATGAAAGGGTGGGCAGGGGAATGCTAGGATTAGCACCTTGTGATTTGCAATGGAGATGATGCAGCTGCAGGTAAGGAAAGGTAACACCTGTATCAAAGAGAGCTAACTGGGAGCTCAGGTCGCCATACCCCTTGTTTTGTCTGGGTCTCTGTTTCCTCATCAGGGTAAATGAGGACAGTAGGGGTCCACATCACCTGTAAGTAAGGGCCCTTCTCTCCAAATGCTGAGCTATTCTGAGTTCCAGTCAAACCCCTCAGGGTTTTGAGAGTAAGTTTTAAAGGGGTGAGGGCTGAGAACAATGAAGTTCAGTGTGAAGTTGCAGGAAAAGAGAGTTTGGTGTCTGAGAGACCTGGGTTTGAACCATTTTCACGATGTCCAAACCATCTCTCTCCAAGGAACTGGAAGTGCTTCAGTCAGAAGGGAAAGTCTGCACCCCACATGGGTGTAACAGAGCTCCTTAACTAAGTTAATGTTAATGAAATTTGTGGTTGCTACAAAAGAGAACCACTATACTCTAAAAAAATACTGTTTCATTAAATTGGGAGTTGTTTTTTTTTTTTTCTCATGTACTGAGAAGTCTAGGGCAGTTGCAATGGAATCAAGCTCCTCTTATCCTCTTGCTCAGCCACCATTAGACTATGTCACCTCATGGCTATGAGATTTCTAGGGTTTCTAGAAGTCCAGCCAGCATACATAATATTATGTGGAAGAAGGAAGGTAGGGTGATCAACTTACCCAGTTTGCCCAGTTTTGTCTGGGCTTTAAGACTGAAAGGTCCATGCTTCTGGACTCCTGACAACCCTAGGCAAACCAAAATAGTTGGTCACCCCGAAGAATGGACAAAAGCTAAAAAGAAACTGCCAGGTTTGTCCTGCCATTTTAAGGATCTTTCCCAGAGGTCCTGCCCAAACAATTTCTACTCATTGGCCAGAATTTATTCACATGGTACCAATTTGCAAAGAAGGCTGGGAAATGCACATGCCTGCCTAACTAAACTTTGTGTCCTGATAGGAAAAGGTGAGATGGCTATTGAATAGGCAGTCTCTTTCACCCTTAATTAGTCTGGAATGGTGTAGTACAGGGAACACCATATTGTTCCTTAATCCTAAAACTACGGTGAGCCCAAGAGCATTCTTAGAGTTCTGTTGTAAGTACCTGCCACAGCAGAGGTGATAATGACTCAAGAATTTAGCAAATCGGAGCACCATTTTGAGAAGAGCTGGGATAGGCTATTACAACTGTAACCGCCTGAAGGCTCCCTCTGGGCTCTAGATCTCAGGGTCTTATATAAAATAGTCCCAGCAAGGGGGTAGGAAATGGTTTCCAATGATTCCCCTCCAATGAGTGTGCATCTCTGTCTTGTATCTAAGCTCAGCAAGCAGAAGAAGGAAGAAAGATGCACACTACTACCAGCACTGACAGGGCCCTGATTAGGGATTAAGCTTTCTCCAATCCCATCTCCACCCAACCACAGAGTGTCGTTTTGAAGAATCATTTGTGGTAAATGAAGAGAGAGGAGCTATAAGGGCAAGAAATTGGTAGAAAATAATAGGAAAGAAGTGCTCTCGTTTGATGAGGGTAATAACCTTTCTAAACTAGTGTCCTACTGCATTAGATTTTCCATGAAATTATTTAAAACAGCAGGGAATCAAACATCCCCACATTATTAACCTCTAGTGTGTGCTTACTGAAGAAAATCCAAAGGATATTTATGCGTCTCATGCAGAGGTTGAACCTTAATGTCACAGACTGAAGCAATGAAGCTATGGAATCCTGACTGCATTGTCTTTTGTCGATAACAGGAACCACAGCTGTATTTCTTGCCTGGTGAACATGCAAAATCTTTCTTCAGCCTATTGCAATAAGCAGAATGTCAGTCATCACTTTCTAGCTTTTGGCAGCTTATTACGTAAAAGAACAGGTCTTATTTGCAGCTGATCCTCCCTTTTCAGGGACTCTTGGTTATGAGAAACACTGAAAAGTTGATACACAAACCACTGTGTTTTTTTTAGACTCTGTCCTTAGAGGAAACACAGTGGTATGAAAGCTTCACCACCATAGCCCTGATATTGTTATAATAAAGCATTACATTCCATACACGAATAAGAACATCCAGACACAGCTCATCACATTACCTAGGAGTAAATCTGTCACAATATGAGTCACTGTAGAAGTGCTATGGTCAAACATGTTGAATTATAGCTAGGTTTTAGCATTAATTATAATAATTATGTTGTAACCACCATTTCATCATAAAAACTAGTTTCATTATGACATTTTATTCTTTGTTCCAGGGCTTGCAAAATTCCCAAATTGCGATAGGAGTTTAAAAATAATGTTTGATCAAGGTTACAAAATGTAAGTTTTTACAGATTTATGGTTTTTTAAAATAGCATTCAAATAAATGATAATTAATATACAGGGAAGCTTGCTAAAACTGATTGGATTCCATACTCCCTATAAGTTAGAAGGATTTAATTTTTGCATTTTTTGAAGAACTATGCATGTATAAATTATAGGTAGTTGTGAATTCCAAAGCTATAAATATACTGGAGGACCCTGGTGGTATCATACTGAACAGCTGTTTGCAGAGAATAAACCTCTCCAGTACCCTGAGGAAGGCACAGAATACTGAAATGTTGGCGAAATGTTCAAATTGTTCAAAGAATGAATACCCCTAAAAAAAAAAAAAAAGGAAAATATGAATGATGTCCCTGGGTTTATTCCTTGGTCTGAGTAAGCTCTGTCAAAATTCACTTCCAGTCTTTCCTTTCCCTTCTCTTCCTTTCTCTTTGCTTCTTCTCCTTCTCTCCCTCCCCTCCCCTCTCCTTCTTCATCTCTCATCTCCTTTTTCTTTAGTTCAAAGGCTATTAGCTAGAGCTGAGCAGGATAAGTATCAGCAGAGGGGCTCAGACCATAGTGGCACAGAGTAATATATTACAGCCCAAGCCCAGTAAGAATGGCACTTGTGATGAGGAAGGGTAGTCCAGTACAGGATGTTGGAGCCTGAGAAAGGTGAGGTGGATATCCATGGAGATAGCAGTGGCCTAGTGAAGAGCATCACCCCAAGTAGATAAGAGCAGGTGGGGTAATTCAGAACAGAGTATCCAAGTTGGTGCCCAGTGTGCCAGGCATCCTGTGGGTCTGGGAGCTGGAGTGAGAAAGGGACAGCAGGAAAGGGTCAACAAGGGTGCTATGGTGTCCACGCCTAACAAGGTAAGGAGGGCACCTACATTAAGTTCAGTGGTACAGCATGTAGTACTGAGTACCACCAGGATAGAGTATCTCACAGAGGGGCAGTGGGACACAAGTGAGGGCAGCAGGGTATCTGTGAGTAAGGGCTGCACATGCAATTGGGTAGACTCTGAAAGGCTTGAAGAAGCCTCCATTCATGGAGGAGAAGGTAGCACCAGGCTGGCATGGGGTGCCAGAGCCCATGAGAGAAGGAGTAAGTATTGTGGGGAGGGAAACTAAACCCAGGTAACTGAGCCCAAGCTGGGTGAGGTGGATGTTTAGGTAGGAGGGTCCCAGAGTGGGTGTCAGTGTCTGAGTAGGATGAGAAGAGAGTCCAGATTGGGGGTGAGCAGCCCAGCAGCAGATTTAGGACTAAGCAAAGGTTAAAGTCCACAAGAAAGGATAGCCTAGTACAACATATCAGAGCCCTAACATGAGGGTGGGGAGGCATATATAGATGAGATATATTTATTGAGGGATAGGAAACATTGGTGGTGACCATCATAGACTATCAGAGCTCAAGTAGGATCAAGAAGGTGTCCAATATAGGAATTTGTCCAGGTGCTTGCTTCGGCAGCACATATACTAAAATAGGTATTTGTCCAGAATCAATTGTCTGAGCCCAAGCAGGGGGAGCGGAGCAAACCCACAGAAAGGAGCCTTAGTGCAGACTGGCAGAACCTAAGCAAAGTGAAGGGGTAAGGAGGAGAGTTCATGGAGTTGGAGGTTAACAGTGGCAGTGGTGAAGCATGGAATTTTGGAGCCCAAGGGGGATGAGGTGGGTGTACTAGGGAAAGGTGGACCCATGCGGATATCTGAAACTGAACTGGAGAAGCATAGTGCTCATGCAGGGGGTAAGGGACCACCCACAATAGGGAGTCAGGTGGAGCAGGGTGTCCTCGTGGGACTGGAAGGGAGGCGGGTGTTGTAGAAGCAGTGATAAGAATTTGGCTATAGCAACAGACTTATCAGTAAGTAAATATGTGAAGGATAATGGGAATCAGGTTTCTCACTGTCAAAGAGAATTTCAAAATATGGAAAGGGAGAAAACAAGACTGAGACATGTGACATTAGACTGCATTTTGAAGTATGAATTCATGGTTTTAAATTTATTTAGATAGATATAGAAATACATATTGATGTAAATGTGTGTGTGAATGTGTATATATATTCATGTATTATCTAGCCAATTCCACTGAGAAGGCCTAGAAGTGACACTCCAACAACAATGAATACACCTAGTGCCCAATCCTGATTTGTAAACACAATGTTGCAGTCTAAAAAAAATCAAGACTTCTTGCAGAAATGGCTGATTCCAGAGCTGGGATAGGGATACGTAGAATGAGCTGAAACATTTTTCTGTGCCAGAAAGGAACTGCCCAAAAACCAAAAGAGACATGTCAAAAGGAAACAATGCCAGCTAGGGTTCCTGTTGGCCTAATCTGAGACAATTTTAAGTATCAAAACCAACAACGATAGAAATAAATTTTTAAGTCATTCAGTAGTAATGGAAATCCATGAGCCCATACCTATATAAATAAACAACAAATAAATGTAAAAGTAAGAAATTTAATTGGGTGGGGTGAGACATGCCTGACAGACACCACCTTAATCAGTGATCAAAATGAACATCCACAATGGAACAAATCAAAATTATGTGTTCCCTGATAGAATGCAATAAGAATAGCACAGCATCATTTCTGTGATATTTATCCCAAAGATATATAGACTGAATCTAATCATTAGGAAATAGACAATCCCAAATTGGAGAACACTTAACAAAATAGCTGGACTGTAATCCTCAAAAGTTACATGGTCTTGGAAGTCAAGGAAAGACTGAGGAAATAGTCTAAATTGAAAGAGCATCAAGAAACCTAATAACTAAATGCAATGTGTGATTTTAGACTGAATTCTTTCGCCCATAGCACTGTTATATAGCCAAAATGTATGTGCCAAAAAGAGCAACAGAAGTTCCAACAAGGAAGACTATCTAGCTAAAGACCTCAGCTAGACTACCTAGATAAAGACCTCAGGAAAGCATCATTGGAAAAGATAGTGGACAACCAGGAATGGGCAGCATTTTATAGATGGTCAGGAGAGAGAAATCCAGATGAACAGAAGAAGTTTGAGCAGAACAAAGGAGGAAGAACAAGATATCCAAGTTCATAGAAGAATAGAATGCATAGAGTAACACAGATGGAGGTAGAAAGGTAGAAATTTGACCATACTAAAAATTTCCATCTGTGTGTAATTTTGTTCAGGAACCACTATCAAACATTAGTTTTAAAAAGATAAAGCAAAAATAAAATAAAATAAAATAAATTAAAAATTTTAAAAAAGAAGATAAAGCATTTATATTGCCCTGTAAATTGATATTTGGCAACAATTTTGAGAGAAGATTAGAAAGAGGAGAGAGTTGGATTTGAGGAGGGTCAATCTGAGGTACAGTATGGTATCTGTTACTTATATTCCTCATTGATCTCTGGACTCAAATCTGAATTATGGGAGAGAGTTGCTATAAGGAACCATTATGAACTACATGGGATCTTACTGAAATTTCTATGAACTATTCAGAGCCCAATACAGGTTACTTTTTAAACTATATAAAGGTGGTTATTACAAGTAGAGGTAAAGAATATCTCCCAGGCAGTTGGTACTGGAATGTGCTGAAGTCCAAAACAGATTCAGCAGCTGAAGTAATGGAGCCAACCAGCCTATGTCTAGGCTTAAAAAATATATAATTTAAAAAGAACACCACCTCAGATCTTGGGAGTCTTCTTTGTAGGTAGCTGGCCAAATGCAGCAGTAATAATACAAGCAGGGAAAAAGAACACCAGAATAAGTCAGAGGAAAAGACAGATGACCTGCTCAAGACAAAATGAATAGTTTATTAATCCAGCACCTGAAACACAGTCTGGGAATTCTTTGAACTGAAATGAACTTGATTTTACAACATCTGAGGAGTCATCATGACATTGGTAGTCTGTCCATTTATTTGTTCTTAAATCGCTTTTATACCCAGCTATTTATAACACTTGCTATTAATGACTTTAAGATACAACATGGTGGAAAATAACTGTAACTAGACACAAAAACACATAATTATTCTGCCATTTATACGTAAGTTTTGTACTCTGAAGAATTAAAGACCTCACCTACATAATTCATGAGCTAAATCAATCACAAAATGTTTTTAACTTTTTTCTTTAATTCCCCATTTTGAAACAGATTTTCAGGAAGTTTCAAAAAATAATACAGAATTGTCTCATATAACCTTTACCCATCTCCCACAATAGTCACATCTTACACAATATCAAAACTTGAAAACTGACATTTGTAAAATGTGTGTGTAATTCTATGCCATTTTGTCATATGTAAATTTATGCAACCACCATCACAATCAAGATTTAGGACAATTCCATCACCACAGAGATCTCCCTATGGCTACACCTTTATTGTCACACACACACATACACACACACCCAAAAAAATCTTCCCTAAGTCCTATTTTCCCTATTTTTAATTTTGCCATTTTGAGAGTGTTATATGAATCACATTATATAGCATATTACTGTCTTTTTTTCACTCAGCATAATACCCTTGAGATCTAACTATCTATTGTTACCTGTATCAATAATTCATTCCTTATTATGACTGAATAGTATTTCATGGTGTAACTGTATCAAAGTCTATCTATTTACCACAGTTTTACTATTTTGGTTGTTTCCAGTTTTGATTATTACAAACAAAACTCCTAAAAACATTCACGTATAGAAGGGAGGTGGGCAGAAGACATGAACAGACACTTCTCCAAAGAAGACATATAAATATCTAACAGACGCATGAAAAAATGTTCATTATCATTAGCCATCAGGAGTATTCAAATCAAAACCACCATGAGATACCACTTTACACCAGTTAGAATGGCCAAAATTAACAAGAGAGTAAACAACATGTGTTGGAGAGGATGTGGAGAAAGGGGAAATCTTTTACACTGTTGGTGGGAATGCAAGTTGGTACAGCCACTTTAGAAAACAGTGTGAAGATTCCTTAAGAAATTAAAAATAGAGCTACCCTATAACCCTGCAATTGCACTACTGGGCATTTACCCCAAAGATACAGATGTAGTGAAAAGAAGGGTCATCTGTACCCCAATGTTCATAGCAGCAATGGCCACAGTTGCCAAACTGTGGAAAGAACCAAGATGCCCTTCAATGGACGAATGGATAAGGAAGATGTGGTCCATATATACTATGGAGTATTATGGCTCCATCAGAAAGGATGAATACACAATTTTGTATCAACATGGGCAGGACTGGAGGAGATTATGCTGAATTAAATAAGTCAAGCAGAGAAAGTCAATTATCATATGGTTTCACTTACTTGTGGAGCATAAGGAATAACATGGAGGACATTGGGAGAAGGAGAGGAGAAGTGAGTTGAGGGAAATCGGAGGGGGAGACAAACCATGAGAAACTGTGGACTCTAAGAAACAAACTAAGGGTTTTGGAGGGGAGGAGGGTAGTGGGTTGGGAGATCCTGGTGGTGGGTATTGTGGAGGGCACGCATTGCATGGAGAACTGGGTGTGGTGCATAAACAATGAATCTTGGAATATTGAAAAAATAAAATTAAATTTTAAAAAAGCGGGGGAGGTGGGTAAAAGAACTCTCCAGTACAGGAAAAAAAAAATTCATTATAAAGAACATTTTGGGGAACGTTGGACAATTTGAATATGGACTGTGGATTAGATGTCAGCATTGTATCAATGTGAACTCTCCTAATGTTGGTGATTGTAACTATGATTAAGAAGACAACGTTCTTGTGGCACCTGGGTGGTGCCCCAAGCACCAGTGGCTCTGTGGGTTAAGCCTATGCCTTCGGCTCAGGTCATGATCTCAGGGTCCTGGCGTGGACCTCCATATCAGGCTCCCAGGAGGGAGCCTGCTTCCCCTTCTCTCTCTGCCTGTCTCTCTGCCTACTTGTGATCTCGCTCTCTCTCGCTCTCTCGCTCTCTCTCTGTGTCAAATAAATAAGTAAAATCTTAAAATAAAATAAAATAAAATAAAAGACAATATTATTCCTTTCAGAAAATACGCACTGAAAGATTTAAGGATGAAGAGACACTTTACCTCTCCATTTCAAATGATTCTAGAGAAAGAGAAAAATGAGGCAAAATTTAAATAATTCATAAATCTGGATAAAGATATACAACAGTTCTTAGTACTATCCTTTAAATTTTTCTGTGTTTGAAAATATATTAAAATTAAAAGTTACAAAGAAAAGTACCATCAGAATGACAACCTACTTTGTATATTTTACTCGAAGATTCTTGAAGAGTTAAAAATGATTTTAGACATGTCCAGAATAGAGAACCTTCATCTGTTCTAAATCTAAATAAGTGAAATGTAATACTAGTTGTCTCTTTCTTACCTTCCATTCTTTTGAAATATTACTATGAAAAGATCTGATCAAAGATTTTTTTTTTAAAGATTTTATTTATTTATTTGACAGACAGAGACCAAGCAGGCAGAGAGGCAGGCGGAGAGAGAGAGAGAGGAGGAAGCAGGCTCCCTGCTGAGCAGAGAGCCCGATGCGGGACTCGATCCCAGGACCCTGAGATCATGACCTGAGCCAAAGGCAGAGGCTTAACCCACTGAGCCACCCAGGCGCCCCAAAGATACTTTTAAATTGATGTTAGAATGCCTGGGTGGCTCAGTTGGTTAATTGACTGCCTTCAGCTCAGATCATGATCCTGGAGTCCCAGGATGGAGTCCTGTATCCAGCTCCCTGTTCCCCAGGGAGTCTAATTCTCCCTCTGATCCTCCCCTCTCTCATGCTCTTTCTCTCATGCTCTCTCTCTCTCATTCTCTCTCTCAATAAGTACATAAAATCTTTAAAAAATAAATAAATTGATGTTAAAGATAAAAGATTAGTATAGGCTCAGCCAACTCAATCTTCAGTAACAACATTTTCACAAAGACCATGTGGTACAGAGGCTTTGGTGTCTGGCCTCTGGAGCCATGAGACTTGGGTTTGAATCCTGACTTTGCCACTTACTGGTAGTGTGAACTTAGGCAAGTTGGTTAACCTCTCTGTGCTTCAGTTTCTGCATAAAAGAAAATAGAAATAAAAATAATACCTAGTTCTCAGGGGTTTCTTGGGTTTTAAAAATGTTTATATCTGGGGCACCTGGGTGGCTCAGTGGGTTAAAGCCTCTGCCTTCAGCTCAGGTCATGATCTCGGGGTCCTGGAATCGAGCCCCGCATCAGGCTCTCTGCTCAGCAGGGAGCCTGCTTCCTCCTCTCTCTCTGCCTGCCTCTCTGCCTACTTGTGATCTCTGTCAAATAAATAAATAAAATCTTTAAAATAAATAAATAAATAAATAAATAAATATGTTTATATCTAAAGTAGCTATAAGACTGCCTGGCATATACTAAGATTTATACAGACGTTTACTGTTATTAAATGAAGGGATTAAAAAATAAGTCCCTGGACAGACACAAACACTGCATGTTGCTTTTTTTCTAGACATTTTTGTCTTTGCCTCATACACCCCTTCAAATTTGTATCCAACTCCATCTTCTTTTAGGGTATTTTTATTTTCTGTTCTTTGACAAAATGTTTCTTAATCTTAAGCAGTAATACATCAATATGGAGTGACAGTTTGACAATATGGTTCTCACTTTTCATAGTATAAATTCAAAGACAAATTGTGAACAAGTCAAGCGAAACTTGTAATTCACAGCTGTGAGGTCACACTAGTGAATTATAAGCTTTGCATTATGTCAGAACTGTGAATTACAAAGATTTTTTTTCTGTATTTCCTGTCAAATAATTTATTAGCTACCCCTCTATCACAGGATTTTGCAGCATGCCAGCACCAAAGAACACAGGGACTCTACTGTGGCATTTTCAGATAGAACAATAAGAATTCAGGTATATAGGAAGAATATTAAAAAGGAAACAGCGGTGATTTTAAACTGTATTCTCCTCAAGTGTAGGGTCATTCCTGATGAGCAGTTAGTTTTCTCTAAATTGGAGTCATCACCATCCGGACTTGAGGGAAGTTGTGTTTTTCCTGTCTCCTCCTTATTAACACCATCAACTATCATTTCTCGAAAGCCAGTAAGGGTGTAATTTTGTACTGTTTAAAAAATTAAAAGATATTCTTGTTAACATGAACATCACTATTATTACTGCTGTCATGAAACTCTGGATAACTCTTTGTAATTTGCAAAGCACGTTCCTGTCTTATTATTCACATTGACCCAATGAAGTACTATATTATATGAGTATAATATAGTGAGATATATATATATATACTTATATTTACATTTATATATGAAAGTTACTATATCCTTATTCACTTATGAGGAAATTGAGGTATGGAAAAGCTCCAAGAAATAATAGAGGCTTATCCAAATCATGTCACTACTAAATGTCAAAAGCAAGAATTCTATATTCTAGTTCCATATCCAGAGATTATTTCCCATGTTGCACTAAACCTCCTTTTCTGTATAAGCCTGCATGTACAGTGCAAACCAAATAAATCCTGGTACCTCTATAGACCAATCTCTCTTCTGTTTCACATATGAAGAAGGAAGACAGTATTCTAAAGTAATTTTTGAAAGAATTCCAAAACATACACATGCAAATCTTAAAGAAAATTTACTCAGTTTCAATTTATACTGTACAGCCACATCAATTCTTGTCTTCTCTTGTACCCTCAAAACTTTCCCCACCATGAGTCAATATGGCTTTTGCCATTTTTTCCCTTTCCCCTTTCCTTTGGTCTCTCTAATCCTGACCCTCTCTCAGTAGCCTCCTGATTCTGCACCATATGTGTCCAGGAACCAAACCACATTCTCCTTGAAGTTCAGGGAGGTGGGCAAAGGAGACAAGATCAAAATTATCTCTCATAACTGTGTTGGGATAGTAAAAGCTTGTAACACTCACTCAAAACTTGTCTTTTCCCTATTCCTATAGTTCTTGATCTTGCTAGCTTGAAGATTATACTGATGACAATATCGTTACATATGCATATCAGTGTGATGGGTTAAACCAATACTTGGTCAGCATCTCTTTCCATGTCTCATATATTTCAACACTTGTGCAATTCCCTAAATATATCATGTTCTCTCTATCTTCTAAACTACTGCTCCCCACTCTTTTCATATCATGATACATTGGGATAAATAGTAGAATTCACTGCAAGGACTGGGAGGAAGTATCTTTGCACAGGGATAACCTATTCAAAGCACTCCAATGTATTGAGATTCACTGATTAGAACAGTTGGTTCCATGTCTTTGAGCATGGTGCTTTACCATCTAGAATAATCTTCTTCTTCTCCCCCTCTCACTGCTTTGTCTAGTCAGCACCCCCTTATCCTTCAAGAAACCACTTAGTGTTACACCTCCCAGCATGTCTCCCCACTGCTCTCCAAAAGCAAGGAGGTCATCAGTCCCTAGCTTTTCTGTGCTTATCCTCACCTTAGTGCCCCACACTGACTTTGTATTTAGCTCTACCTCCCATTAGACTGTAATCATGACAGCAGGAACTTAATTTTATACACTTTGGTATTTTCAGCACTTGCTCAAATAGCAAGTGTTACCTAGCAAATGGTTGCCACTAAAAAACTACTATCAAATGAATTAACGAACCAATAAACTCTGCTTGTCATTGGCCGGCATTGCAACCTTACTCCTAAAAAGAACTCACAACTGATCGTTACTGCAGGGAATGATCTGATAAAGTCTCTAGGTGACTGCCCTAGGAAGGAGCCAAACCTAGTCTGGCCATCATGTACCATGTTGTTCTTTCTTGTGGCATGCTGGTCTTTACCTAAATTAAAATTTGTAAAAATATGTGTATCTACTTGTTTAATGTCTATCTCTCCCACTAGACTGTCACCTCAATTAGGCAGCAACTATTAAGATTTGCTCATACATCATTCTCAGTTCTTGTAAGAGTAACTAACTTATGGAAATGAATGAATGAACAAATTAAGTCACTCTTTTCTTAACTGCTGAGATTGCTTGTTATCACCTCTTTTGATGGGCAGTTCCCAAACTCTATGGTCCTCCAGAACAGGGACTATGTATATTCTAGTAAATCAAATGGGTCTTTTCATTTGGTCCAGAATTTCCGTTATAGAACCAAAGCTGAGAATAGTATAAAATAAGCAATGCCAGACACCTAAAAAAGATGCCAAGTGCATACACACAGAATTTGCTAAAAGACAGTAAAACTGGTCCAGAGACCCATTACCCCATGAATCCATACTAGCAAAAAAGCTAGGGTTCTTTGGAAGAATCATATGATATCACTGTGTTGTGAGTTTAGTGGGACATTTCTTCTCTCTTTTCTATGAAAGTGAGAATGAGGGTGCTTCCTCCTTTCTTTTACTGAAACCAATTCAAGAATGTTTCAAGAGAGCAAGACATACAGATAAAAGGGAACCTGCAAGAAAAGAACATCAGCAACTCACTGCCCAGATGGATAATTACAAAGATATAGATCCAAAGGTCCCAATGTTACTAAGAGGCTCAAACGAAAAAGGCTAAGAGAAGCCTTGGATAAAACTGATATATGATTCCCAGACCTGGGGATTATATATAAACACAGAGATTGATATCTGTCTCTTCTTGGGGAACTCTATGAAGGGGGAATTCTGAAGACAAGCAATTGCAGGGATTAGCCTAAGACAATAGAGGAAAGAAAGAAGCAACAGTGAAGCAAGACTAGAATGCCCACTACTTACTGTTTGTCAAGACAAATGTGTATAAGTTTCCCAAGAATCAAGTGGATATCAAGGAAGATAGATGGGCTTGAATCATCATGTTGGGACCCCACTGGCCAATAAAAAACCAGTCAGGGTGGGTGGCACCCCACTATTAAGTGGCTATAGGGTAGATCACTGGGATTATGAGTTATAGGAATTCCCCCAATATAGTGCATTATTCACAATAAAGAATGATGGCATGAGGAATTTCCTTTGGCTCCTCTAATGAAACCACAAATATATCCCAAAGAGTCAGTATTTTGAACTACAAATATCATAAACTAAGTGGGAATATCTTTGACCCTTTTCTTCTGTGTACCCTCCCTCTCTAAACTATAACCCAGAAGAACAAGAGGGAGGGAAAAAGAGGACTAGAAGTGCCCAATGTGTGAAAAGACAGCACATACCATCTTTCCCTGAATTACAGGTCATGTGGCAGGCAGGAGAGCACCTCTGAACTAGATGTAAGACTCAAGTTTTGAATTGGACTGGACTAAGTTTAATATCAGAAATTGACCAGAGAGCTATTGGATCTTCTTGAAGTGTGAAGATGTTGACAAAGGTAGGAAAAGGAAGAGTCAAGGGAGACATTAGAGACAATGATTAGAGAAAAATTAAGCCATTTCCTGATCATACATCACTGAATTCAGTTCAACCAATTAACCAATCATAGGTGTTGTAGCCTCTTTTTGCTGTCCACATCAGAACCTTAAGTTTGCCTTGTAAATGACTGACATGCTTTTGAAAAAGTGTAAAATAAATCTTAAATTTGTGGTAAGAATGCACATATATTTATGCCCAACTTGCCACTTAAACCCCCACTCCATGCCGTGTCCTCCTCTTCCCTACATCCATATTACCACCACAACTCTTTCTTCTACATGGAATCCAAGGGGTGGAGTCAGGCAGAACACAAGGAAAATTACCTGCAGATCACTTTTATAAGCAAAGGGCTAAAGCAATAGTGATGTGACCAAGTGACTGTGACTATAGGATTCCTGTTCCTGTACTCTAATTCTTCAGGAAATGTTAAGAGATTTATTCTCATAAAACAAAGCTGATTTTGTCATGATCCCAGCGTCCTGGGATTGAGTCCCACATCGGGCTCCTTGCTCGGCGGGGAGCCTGCTTCTCCCTCTGCCTCTGCCTACCACTCTGTCTGCCTGTGCTCGCTCTCTCTCTCTCTCTAACAAATAAATAAATTTGAAAAAAAAAAAAAAAGCTGATCTCATCACTTACCTGCTTAGGACTTTTAATTAATAGTCTATTGCGGGGCGTATGTGTGGCTCAGTGGGTTAAGCCTCTGCCTTCAGCTCGGGTCATAATCTCAGGGTCCTGGGATTGAGCCCCATATCAGGCTCTCTGCTTGGCAGGGAGCCTGCTTCCCCCTTTCTCTCTGCCTACTTGTGATCTCTGTCTCTCTCTGTCAAATAAATAAATAAAATCTTTTTTAATAAATAGTCTATTGCTTACCATAGTACTGTAAGTACTAAGCCTTTTTTTTTCTTTAAGATTTATTTATTTAAGAAAGGGAGAAAGAGCAGGAGGCAGGGGGTGCACAGGGAGAGGAAGTGAGAGAATCCAAGCAGATTCCCCACTGAGCACAGAGCTCAACCTGGGATTCGATCTCATAACCCTGAATTCATGACCTGAGCTGAAATCAAGAGTTGAAGGCTTAACCAACTGAGTCAGTCAGGCACCTCAGTACTAAGCCTTTAATACTCAGATTCCTTAAGGATCTGATACTAAATTATCTTCCAAACATAATTACCCATCACTCCCTTATATAACATATATTTTAGATAAATAAAAAAAACTTACTGTGCTTTCATTCACAATAATCTCGGTTATGAATGGTTGAGGGTAAACCATTCATTCCACAATTATTTACTAAGCACCCACTACATGCCAGGCACTACGTTTAGTATAGAGTAGTAAGCAACCAAATGGGTTCCTTCCTTTACAAACTCAATAGATTTGCAATAAAGACAGACATTAAAACAGTAATTAGATGAATAATTCATTATTGCCATTGTAATATGTGCTTCAAGTGTCTCAGAGTGCTATGAGGACAATGACAAATCTAACCAGGTTATGACAGCCAATTGACATCCAATCTCCTCATTCCTTGTCAGCCACAGTTGCTGCCAAAGGGCATTTTGGTAGGACCATAAGCCCCTGGGCAAGAGCTAAAGGGAAAATAAAGTCTTTCTTCAAATAACTGATCTGTCAGAGGTTCTGTGTGTGGAAAATGGTTCCCATCTAAGACCTAGCGAATAACTCAAGTCACACAAGAAAACTTGTAGTTTTTCTCACTTTAATTAAATATGCACTTATTTTATTTTTTAAATATTTTTAATCACTTATCAAATACTTGAACAACACACCACATGTCTTTGCACATGCTAGAAATCCTTCCTCTGATCTCTGTGTCTAAATTGTCTAACTTGATGGCACCTCATGCAGCAAGTCCCCTTGATTTTCCCTAAACCTAGTGTATCTTCTGTCTTCCCATAGTACTCAGTTGTAACTCTTATGTAGCCTACCCTTTTCTACTGTATATTATCTCTCTTATATCCCAATTTTTAAGAATGAGGGAGGGAGGGGGGCACCTGGGTGGCTCAGTGGGTTAAAACCTCTGCCTTCGGCTCAGGTCATGATCCCAGGGTCCTGGGATCAAGCCCCGCACTGGGCTCTCTGCTCAGCAGGGAGCCTGCTTCCTCCTCTCTCTCTCTCTCTCTGCCTGTCTCTCTGCCTACTTGTGATCTCTGTCTGTCAAGTAAATAAATAATGTCTTTAAAAAAAAAAAAAAAAGAATGAGGGATGGAAGAGAGAAAATGGAGGGGAAGAGAGTTACCAAGTTCTGACAGCCCTAAAGGACAGTCAGTCAAACCACTAATGCTGAGTTATACCCTAGGTAGTCAAAATGATCATATACAAGATGGCGAGCACAAGGGACATTAAGAAGCAGTCATTGTCTTAGTAGGCCTCTGAAAGGAGAAGAAAAAACAGTATCATAATCCTTTTAGACATTTGTTAAAAATGTAAGAATACCAAGATAATTGAGCCATCTCTAAAATGGAAAGTCAGTGCACATACCTGATTCATAAGAAATTGGAAATGGTTAAATATATGTTATGGTATATGGTCCAACTCAGTATTTTTAAATTGGACAGTATTGACTTTAAAGCATTTTTCTCCTAGTTTTCAAAATAGTCAATGCCGAAATAGCACCCGTAAAATGTGTCCCATGACTGTTATAACAAGCTTGTCCTAGATACAAGAAAACTAATTGCAGAGTCTGTTTTTCTCCCTTTTCTATAAATACATTCTAAACAAAGGGTTAGGAGTTTAATTAAATAAATATTAACATATTCCATGGAAAAATAAATGTCTTTCATAAGACCTCACTGTCTTGGCACCATCTCTACAATAACCAGCGTAATAAAGGATTTAATCTTATCCGAAGTAGGCATTTTTAGTGACACTGGAATTTCTGGTGAGCAGTCATTACACTGCTGTTGCAGTGTATGTTGAAGGAATGTCTTTTACCCAAGAACTTGACTGAGTTTTCTCATGAAAAAGTTATATGTACTTATATTTGTGCATTTAGTGGTAAACTCATCTTTTGAGCTGCTAAATTACGATTTCTTTTTTAAAGCTTAAGATTAACCAACCGTTAAGAAAACTGAAGAAGTTTAATTAGAATCATAGAACTAACCCCATCACAAAGCCAAATAATTTTGAGCCAGCTAGAAAGGCACTTGCAGTTCTAAATCTGAATATTTTCTTTATCACAAAGATTTGCTTGTCACTGTAGAACTGAAATTAGATCAAAGAAATCACTTTATAATCTCTTTCCTAAGGATTCTCACCATATTTTGACAACCAGTGGAAATTATATAAGGCAGTCTATGGTTCAGTAGGTAAGAGCATGGATTCTTGGAGTCATGCTGACATGGGTTCAAGTCCTAGCCTTGCCACTCACTGGCTCTGTGACCTTAAGAGAGTAACTTCGTCTCTTCAAGTTTCAGTTTCTTACCTATAAAATGGTGATAATAACTGAACTATATTACAATAATGCCATGAAGATTAAATGAAGATGTGTAGAGTACTACTACAGTGCCTGGCATATATTAAGTGTTCAGTAAATATTAGCTATTTACTCTATTATTATTATGTATTATTATTATTATTATATATTGTAGCATTATTATATATTACTATTATTACTCTCTATTATAGCATATACAATATAATACTCTTCATTATTTCTAGTGTCTCTATTGTCCATGATCCAGGCTACCTTTCATTAGCAACTTCCTTCCTAGCCCTATTCCCTCCCACTTTGTGAGAGACTCAAGCCAATAGATACACGTGTATGAACGTCAAGTGAGGTTGTTGTAGTAATAGAAAGCAAAAAGTAGATCAAGAGATGAACTTAGTGGAATCTTTTGGAAAAGTAAAAATATGTATTATGTTGTCAACCCTTCTATCCATCCACAAAACTGCAGTAATATATGTGTGCCCTTAGTCAGTTAAATGTCTGCCTTTGGCTCAGGTCATGATCCCAGGATCCTGGGATGGAGCCCTGCTTTGGACTCCCTGCTCAGCCGGGAGTCTGTTTCTCCCTCTTCCTCTGCCCCACTCACCCAACCAACCCCACTCCCACCCTGCTTGTGTGTAATCCTTCTCTCAAATAAATAAATAAAATCTTTTTAAAAATATTTTAATTTTAAAAAAGGAACTTAGAGAATTCAGACATTCGATAAATATGTATTAGGTGCCATGAATAAGAATGACACAGTCTCTACCCTCAAGGAGTTTATATTCAAGCTGGAGACACAAACTTTACACAGTGAATTATTTCCTTACAGTTGTAATTATATATTACAGAGAAGAAGAAAGGTGTGCAGAAAAAGAGCACTAATGAAGAAAATGACCTCCCCAAACCACTGGAGTCAAAGAAGTCTTCTGTGGGGAAGAGGTACTTAGACTGACATCTTAGGGATAAACTGTCAAGAACTTGGGTTTGGAGAAGGTAGTTTTAGCAGAGGAAACACTATGTGTACAGTTTCTGAAGGTACCAGGTGTGTGATGCATTTCAAAACTAAAAGAAGGCCTGTCCAGAGCAAAGGACAGTCATATTTACTGCCCATTAGAAAAGTTTTGGGCCCCAATCTCAGGATTTCTCTCCTTTAATGCAAAGTATTGCTTATGCAGTGTTAGATGGTACTCTTTGTGTTTCCCTGGGAGAATTGAGGCTTGGGATATGCATATTGAGAGAGAAAGAGAGGAATTAAGAGGAAAGTCAACAAAGCACTATAATTAAAAGCATAGATTTTGAAGCCAACCTTCATGGTTTGAATATTAGCTTTGCCACTTATTAATAAGATTGTGTCAAGAATAACCTTGACACAAAACTTGACAAGGATGTTATAAGAAAAACATTACAGATGAGTGTCTCCCATCAACATAGATGAAAAAATCCTGATAAAAATATTAGTAAACTGAATCCAGATATGTAAATCAAGATAATTCATAATGATCAAACTGGACTTACTCTAGGAATACAAAGTTGGTTTAATTTTTTTAAAGACAATCATTATATTTCAACATGTTAACAAAATAAAGAAAAAGAATCATTCAAATAAATATAGAAAGAACACTGATAAAATGAAATTTTTATTCATATTAAAAACTATCAGCAAACTAGATAGAATGGGACTTGAGAACTTCCTAAAGATGATGTGGGGTACTTTAGAAAAACAAAACAAAACAAAACAAAAAACCTACAACAAACATCATAGTCAATAGTGAAATGTTGAAAGCTTTCCCTCTGAAATTGGAAACAAAACAAAGATGTCTGTATAATCAAGATAATGGTCAAGATTCTAGCCCAGACTCCCAACCTCCAGAAACTGTGAGTTAATAAATGTTATTGTTTCAAGCCACTAAATTTAACTGTAATTGGGGTAAATTTGATTTTTAAATTAACTTATAGATCCAAGAAGTTCAGTGAACCTCAAGCAAGAGGAATATAAAAAAAAAAAAAACCATACCTAATCACATCAAAATCAAAGGTAAGAGAAAAATGACATATCACATATGGGATGACAGCAATAGTGATGACTCACTTCTCAACAGAATCAGTGAAGAACAGACACAATGTAAGGACATCTTGTAAAGCTCAAAGAGCAATGGCAACTAGAATTCTATGTCTAGAGAAAACCTTTCAAAATTAGAATAAAATAAAGAAACTTTCAGATTAGAGCTGAGAAAATTTTTCAACAATAGACCTACACTATAGGAAACACTAAAAAAGCAAGCAAACAAACAAAGAAATACATAAATAAATAAATCTCCAGGTTCAAACGAATGATAGCATATGGAAACTTGGATCTATATGAAGGCATAAGATGTACCACATATGGTAAATATATGGGTAAATATATATAAAGATCTACCTTTTTTTTCTTTTTTAAATTTCCTTAAAGGACAACATACTGTTCAAAAAAAATAATAACATAATAAGATGGGGGCTTATAACATATGTAAAGCAAAATAATATATAGCAACAACAGCAAAAAAAAGAAAGAGATATAAGTGGATTTATAATATTGAATTTTCTCACATTTTATATGAAGTGATTCACTCTTCATTCTGAGTAGACCATAGTAGGTTAAGGTTGACTATTGTAATTCCTAGAGCACCCATCAATAAATAAATAAACTAAAAGAACAACAGAAAATATAAAACATAAGACTAAATTTAAAAAAAAAGACTAGATTAAATAAAAACATGGGTGGAAAAGAAGAACCAAAAATTGATGGGGCAAATTGAAAACAAATAGCAAAATGGCAGATATAAACTAAACCATACCAATAAGTACATTCAATGTAAATGGATTAAACTCTCCAGTTAAGCTCGCTTCGGCAGCACATATACTAAACTCTCCAGTTAAGAGGAAGAGACTCAGAATGACTAAACATCAAGACCTAACTACATGCTGTAGACAAGGCACACACTTTAAATATAAAGATACAAATCAGCTGAGAGGAAAAAAAAGAGAGAGAGAGAGAGAGAGAGAGTGACAATGCAAACAGAATTTAAAATCACTAGATTTACACCAAAGTGGACTTCAAAACTACATATTTCCAGGGACAAGTAGTAGTATTTTGTAATAAAAAAAGAGTTAATTCACCAGGAAGACATTATAATCCTAAATGTGTACATGCACCTAAATGTGTATATGCACTCTACATATAGAGCAAATATTTATAAAACTAAAAGAAAAAAAACACAAATCCACAAACATTATTAAATATTTTATCATTTATCTCTCAGTAATTGATAGGACAAAGAGATTTTTAAAAAGTTGTAAGGATACAGAAGATCTGAATGCTATTCACAACTTGACTTAATATCTAGCAATACCCAAGAAGTTCAGAATTCACATTATTTTCAAATGAGTGTAGAATATTCTTCAAATAGACTATATGTTAAGCCCTAAAATAAGTCTCAGGGGTGCATGGGTGACTCAGTTAAGCATCTGACTTCAGCTCAGGTCATGATTTCAGGGTCTTGGGATCAAGCCCATTAGGCTCCCCACTCAGCAGGGAGTCTGCTAAAGATTCTCTCTCTCTCTCCCCCTCTGCCCCTCCCTCTGCTCGTGCATGCTCATTCTCTCTCACTCACTCTAAAAATAAATAATAAATCTTTAAAAATAAAAAAGTCTCAATACATTTCAAAAGGTTGATATAGTGTTCTCAGGATAAGAAAAATCAAATTAAATAATAATAATAATAGGACATCGAAAAAAAATCCGAAGAAATTGAAAGTCAAACAGTACACTTCTAAACAATGCATCATCCAAAGAAAAATGACAAGGAAAACTAGAAAATACTTCTAATTGAATGATAATGAAACACAACATAACAAAATTTATAGAATGCAACGAAAGCAGTGTTTAAAGGGAAATGCATCATTTTAAATGCCTTTATTAGGAAAATCTTTCACAGAAAAAATATAATAAAATCTTCATGATTTGGAAGAATTAATATTATTAAAATATCATCTTCCCCTAACTGATCTACAGAGTCAATACAATCCAAATAAAATCTGAGCAGTTTTTTAAATTGGCAAGCTGATTTTAAAGTTTATATGGAATTCAAATTACTAACAGTGGCCAAAACAATTTTGAAAAATAAGAACAATGTTGAGTAACTTAAACTACCTGATTTTAATACCTACAATAAAGATGTAATCATGACAATGGGATATTGGTGCAAATATAGAAAAATAGATAACAGAACAGGACACAGAATCCAACAACAGACCCACACATGTATAGCCAACTGATTTTGACGAAGACACCAAATATCAATGGGGAAATGATCAGAGTTGTTTTTTCCCCAGTAAATGGTGTTGTAACTATATATTCATGTGAGAGAAAAAAATTCATCTCCGCTCCTATCTCTCACTTACACATAAATTAATTCAAAGTGAATTACAGACCGAAGCATAAAAATTAAAACTCTAACATTTATTAGAAGAAAACAGAAAAGATTCTTTTTGATCTGACGGTAAGCAATGAGTTCTTAGGACACAGAAAGCATTAACCAATTTTTTTTAAAAAATGGCTAATTAGACTTCCTCAAAATTAAAACTTCTGCTCATCAAAAGACATGATAAAGAAAAGGAAAATTCTCTTAGGCTCTTGGAACATACCAAAGAATTGAGTACCATCGTCCAAGCAGAGACTACACACTAGCACCTCCTTGCCTTGGTTTTCCCTTTTTCCAATTTCTTCACTACTGCTCTCTCGAATCACATTCCAAAATATCCCACACATCATCTTTCACTTCAGCCTCTGCTTCCAATGTTAAAGCATTGTTTTAGGTTAAAACAATGTTCTAGTTCATGAAGTACAGATGAAGTCTCTTGGGCCAGGAAGAAAGAGAAACTACCACTTTCTGAACACTCAGTATATACCAGGCTCCATGCCAGGCACTCCACAATGGCTATTGCACTTGATACGCACCAGAACTATGAAATGGCTCAAACTGGAAACTGGGAAACATATTATTTAAAATTACACAGCTTTGCCAGAGCTAAAACTACAGGTTTCTCTCACCTCAGTTCATATTCTCTTGTTCTCCCCACTGCCTCCAGTAATATCTACTTTTGACTGTGCTCTTAGACATATTTTTGGAAATGAACTGTCATGATAAAAATAACAACAGTAGTTATTGTGCCTCGAGTGCCTGTTTATGTCAAACAATTGGTGAGGCACTTACAATTAGTCCTCACTGTATCTCCACAAGCTATTACCATCTTTAATTTATTCAATTGAAAATGGAAGCTTGCTGAGGTTAACTTTCTGAAGGTCTTCTGCTAACAAAGTAAGAGCTAATATTTGTGTTCATTATATGCCCTTAACATCTATAATTACATTTAATCCTCTCATACCTTCTTGAGATACATTTTTTATGATCATCACATTACAGAATCAGTCACTCCAAAGTCCATGGGTACCTTTTCCCCTGCCATGTTGGTTCTCATTATAGGAAAGGGTAAAGGAAAGTAATACACAATCAGAAAGAAAGAAAGATAGTACTACCATCACCTTCTCTATCACATATGTTGATAAAAGACTTGGACAAATTGCTTTGAACAAAGCAGTAGTCTCACCAATAAGCACCTACTAAAAATATGACCCGTGGCTAGTTTTCTTAACCTCAGCACTATTGATATGTTGAGCTGGATAATTTGTTATAGTAGAAGAGTGTCCTGTGTATTACTGGATGTGTAGCAGTATCTTTGGCCTCTGACCATTAAACACCAATAGCACCCTACCTCAAGACAACGAAAAGTGTCTTTATACTTGGCCAAAATTGTGCCTGGCTGACAACCACTGGTTTGTGATATTTTAACCAAATCATTTTAATTCTGAATTTGAACAAAGCATATCAGGGTAATGGTTCTTAGGACAATTCTACTTTTTTTCAAATCAATTGTGGATATGTGAGCCAGCCTTTAATCCAGATTCACATCTTCTCTTCCTCTACTCTTACTCCTTCCCTCCCTCTTGTTTTGTCTCCAACTCCCAGGGATGCCATTCACCCAGTAACAACAGACTGAAGCACTGGAAGAGACCTTGTTCCTGGGCCATGAGGGCCTTCTCATTTCTCATCAGTTATTTCTCCCTTGATTCAGATTTTTTTGTCTAGCCCTGATTAGCATACCATCATCTCCAGACAAAGAACAAAACCTATGTAATTGGCTCTGCTTCTAAATGAAAGCACACTATGTTAAGAACATTGTTTCTATATTTACAAATCCAAGACATGATTGAAAGTGTCACGCTCTCAGTGTAGGAACAATATGCCCATAATCAAACATCCAAAGCAAATTGTATGATTATTTGTATTATCCAGGATTTCAAGGCTGTTTCAGGGCAGAGAAGCCAAGTAGAAATATGCCAACTTTTTCAGCAGCCCCTTTTCTCCTGCACACACAAATAAAACTATTTTGTGCATTATTTTGTCTAAAATTTTGACACAAATTCCCCTAAACATTCTAAACTTATGGATCATAAATAAATGTTACTGAGTAGAAACTATAAGAGATATGACTAGCCTAAAAAAGATCCTAGGTTTTTAAATATCTCCTAAACTATCAGTTCTTTTTGGAATATACCATGAAGCAGGAGTGTGTGTGTGTGTGTGTGTGTGTGTGTGTGTGTGTGTGTGTGTGGTATAAAAAGCTGAATGTGTCCTCTCTTAGAAATTTGGCCAAGTAAAATACCCTCTACAAAGCTATTCTATAAATAACTTCTACAAAGTTCTATGATATTCCTATCACGTCTTTTAAATAAATCTTTACAGGTAGAGTTAAAAGGGTAAACTCAAAGACATCAAAATAAGATCAATTTATCCATATAAGGAGTATTTTACATTTATATTTAGATATTACAGTTTACCAATTCTAAAGTAACATTACGACCTTCCTAAGCCATTCATTCTAAAATATGTGTTTGAAATCTTGGGAGCCACATAGCAGAAATTAGGGTCCTTCTTAACA
The DNA here is from genome assembly GCF_002288905.1 of Enhydra lutris kenyoni. Taxonomy (NCBI): domain Eukaryota; kingdom Metazoa; phylum Chordata; class Mammalia; order Carnivora; family Mustelidae; genus Enhydra; species Enhydra lutris. The sequence continues at coordinate 2,113,474 of NW_019154125.1, read as the reverse complement.
AGTTTTATTAGATTCACAACTCAGTAAAAGTAGGGGGGGGAATGTTCTTCTCAATCTACAGAATCCTTGATGTCATAATCTAGTCTAAGCATTCAAAATTAGAGATAATTTGGGGTGCCCAGGCAGCTCAGTCGGTTAAGCATCCAGCTCCTGATTTCAGTTCAGGTCATGATCTCGAGGTCGTGAGATCTAGCCCCCAGTCAGTTCAGAATCTGCACTCAGCAGGAAGTCTGCTTGAGATCCTCTCTCTCTCCTTCTGCCCCCCAACCCACTTGTTCTCTCTTTCTCTCCCTCTCTCTCTCAACTAAACAAATAAATCTTTTTTAAAAATAAGAGATCATTTCATAAGTTAAAGAGCTGACTTAATACAAGTTAAAAAGCAACTGGTATTGAAGTTAATTCAACTTTGGATCTCCATTCTTTTGTTCCAATCCCATTCTAAAACTTGGTGTTTGGCACTAAAGTAAAAATAACTTCCATTAGGTAAATAATTGCAATGGAGATTCCATTTATGAAAGTAGCAATGTATAGACCAAAGTATACCAAATATATACCAATACACATTTTCATTATAAATGAAATTTTAAGCTAAATTTTGTTCTAAAGGAAAATCTGTTTTTTACAGAGCTGCTGTGAGAAACAAGAAAGATTACATATGTAAAAGTGCTTTGTATATCTGGATATACTATATAAAGTGTGACATTTTTTCAAATTTCAAACAAATTTCTACAGGTATTAGTTTCGTGAAATAGTTCCAAAGATACGTGCCATCGCCCTGGTGGCCCCTCCCCACATTGCCTCACCTTCCCCACTATTCATGAGAATATCACGAATCCAAGGAAAGTACCTTACCATAAAGTTACATTTTATTAAGAAGTTAAAAAATAGAAATTAGGGTCGCCTGGTGGCTCAGTGGGTCAAAGCCTCTGCCTTCGGCTCAGGTCTTGATCCCAGGGTCCTGGGATCGAGCCCCACATCGGGCTCTCTGCTCAGCAGGGAGCCTGCTTCCCTTCCTCTCTCTCTGCCTACCTCTCTGCCTACCTGTGATCTCTGTCTGTCAAATAAATAAATAAATTCTTTAAAAAAATAGAAATTATACAGCTAAAAATGAGTGAGCAGATCACAAGTAAACATTAATTGCTCAGTTACAAACCTCAATTACAAAACCCATTAGATTCACCTGCCTTGGCATTTTGTTCCATTCCCTGAGTTAGAAGTTACTGCTTCAGTGTGCCCTACACTTGTGCCCAGCTCCAGCCTTCCTTAGACTCTGGAGAAGCTGCTTAAGCCTTGAAAGCAACAGGGAGTCCTCATCTGGGCTCCCAGACCCCATCTCTGCTCTATTACCTCTGGTCCCTTCTCTGGTTGCTTGGACTATGATTGCTGAATTTTCCATTTCCTGGGAAACTGCACACTGGTGGTGTCAGAGTCAGTCTAGCCCACTCTACACTGAGGCATGAATTAAACAGACCCAGAAATTCTCCCGATGCTGTTAATGCTAGGGAGGAAGGTGCTGTAGCTCCCTTTTCTTATTGTTTCCTTTTTTGCCTAAAAGTTTGTTTCCATCCCCTATTCCATCCTCCAAAATTCTCTTTGCCACTGCCCCCACATGCCCTTCTACCCCTTACCATATTATAATTCAGTATTACAATGTTTCTACAAATATTGCTAATATTTGACTTTCATTTGTAAGGGTTTGAAACACCACCGAACATGAAACAAATAATCTTTGACTGAGCATGTTTACTTTCAGGTCAGTGTTGCATTTAAAGATTAGAAGCCAGTGTTGGGGCACCTGGGTTGCTCAGTCAGTTAAGTGTCTGCCTTCCTTTCAAGTCATGATCCCAGGGCTCCCTGCTCAGCAGGGAGTCTGCTTTTCCTCTCCCTCTGGTCCTCTCCTGCACCTGTGTTCTGGCTCGCTTGTTCTCTTTTGCTCTCTCTCTCTCTCTCTCTCTCTCTCTCTCAAATAAATAAATAAATAAATAAACTTTAAAAATAAATAAAGATTAGAAGTCAGTTTTACCTACAAGCAAAAGCATCTTCACTATGTATGAAGAATATCCCAGAAGACAAGATTCGAACAGTTAGCAGCTAATATGAATAATAACTGAATTTTTTAAACTCTGTTCCAAGCATATGCTAAGTGTTTACATACATAATGCATTTGGTCCTCACAATAACTCAATGAAGCAGAGTATAAAATACCTGCCCAACGTAGGAAAGCAAGTAAGTAAAATAGCCAAGGATGGAAAACCTGACAGCTGTGTGGCTAGGAAGCCCTTGCTTCCCAAAAGTGCATAACAGGTAACAGTGGAGGACAGGTGAGAAAAAGGGGGAGTTCCAAAAAAGTTCTTTGTCTTCTTGAGAAATTGTGATTCTTGTAGATGGACTTTGAGACCATTATGCTAAGTGAAGTCAGACAGAGAAAGACAAACACTGTATGATCTCACTTATATGTGGAATGTTTAAAAAAGAAGAAGAAGCCTCTCTCATAGATACAGAGAACAGATTGGTGGTTTTCAGAGTCAGGAGATTGGTGGGAGTGGAATTGGGCAAAATGGGTTGAGGGAATCAAAGGTACAAAATTTCATTTATAAAATAAGTAAGTCATGGGGATGTAATGGACAGCATGGTGAGTATAGTTAATAATACTGTATTGCATATTTGAAAGTTTGCTAAGAGTAGATTTTAAAAATTCTCATCATTAAAAAAATTGCAACTATTTACTGTGACAGATCTCAATTAGACTTATTGTGGTGATCATTTCATAGTATATATAAATATCGAATCATTGTATATTTGTACAATGATTGTACATTGATTGTACATTGTACAGTTGTACACCTGCAACTAATATAACGTTATATTTCAATATGTGCCTATTAAAAAAAAACAAAGAAAAGTAGTGATTCTTGGAGCATCAGCTTATCAAATGAGAAGGTGGCTAGGAAAAGAATTAAGGAAAAAGGAAGTGGGGGAAGCTTGTGCCTCCCCCAGTTAAGCTTAAATTTCTGTCCATCCTGGTAAAAACAATGTTTTTCACTGACATCCTTCCCAGTATCCTCAAGGAATCTCTCATTAAAAGCAAGGTGAGCTATAGGAGGAAAAAAAGGGTGAAAGTATTAAAGACTTCTTCCCCAAATGGGAGCAAAGTAGCACAGATTAACAGAGTGGTATATGAGGCATATTTGTATTGAATGAAAGCCATGAGACAAGAACTTAGATTTAAGCAATTACATTGGCATGCTCAGTTTTTGAGGAGAAAAATACAGAAAGGTGTCAGCCAGATCAGTTTTTCATTTTACCCCAAATTATAGAGTTGTTAAACTTCACTACAAAAGTCTCCATTGTATTGCTTTATTCTGCCGTACATTGAGTTGTAAATGCTACTGAAAATTCCAGTACTATAAAATTTCCTAAATTTCCTAAATTTTATAGTCTCTTTCTTGGTCTCCTGAAAATTATCAGCTAGCTCCATTCACATCAACATATTCTTAACCAAAACAACAGTAAACTATAGAGAAGGGAATGAACTCTCCATTAAAACCTAGAAGGCTTAATCACAAAAGTCCCTATGGAATAACAAATGCAACCAAAGCTGAGTTCCCAAAGGCCAAGTAAGAAGGCCCCATGATGGATTGGCTCCAAATGATAAACAAACGTTTGCATTTCCATGAGCACAATTCTGCTGATCTAAAGATATAAGGGCATGCTAAACAAAGTACTTTACTTATAAATGGTAAGTCCACATTTGTGACATGTGATGACTGAGATAATTAATGAGGCCCACAAAACAGGGTAGATGGTTATCCTGGCTAAACACCACTATTATTCTGAAGTTTCTTAGAAAACTAGCTAAGCATTTGAGGTTGCATCCCCTCTTCTCCATTAATGTACACCCTTTACTGTTTTCAAAGTCTAACTAGAAACTCACTTCCTCCAAAAAAAATACCCCCAAAAAAACCATAGTTGTCTCTTTTCATTATTTCCCAAAACCCCTTCAAACTTTATGTTTAATCTGTATAATGTCAATTTGAGGGGCTGGCTGTCTCAGTCAGTACAGCATGTGACTCTTCATCTCAGGTGTTCAAGCCTGAAAAGAAAAGAGAAGAGGAGAGGAGAAGAGAAAACCCATGTATAATGTCAATTTAGGGCTAAGTATATGTGTGTCTCTCAGCCTGCTAATGTTCCCACTGTAACCTAACAAAAGAAGACACTTCATCCCGTAGGTTGCTTACAGTGGAGACTTGTTGAACATTTACTTTGCACTTTGTGCCAGGTAACATGCTAATAATGCTCTGTGGGTTCATTCATTTGTTTCTCCCATCAATAAAAGAGACACACAGTGACACACAAGCTGCAGTTCAAAACCTTAGTACGTAGAAGACACATCCAAAAATGTCATTCAAACCCATACCTTATCTTCTTTCTGCCATCACTGAAGTCAATAATAGTGGCCTATACCTAGTGGGAAGATGAAAAATGTTATTTCAACTTAATTCAACCAACATTAATTGATAAAAAGAACTTTGATAAATATTGTAAAGCAGTGGGTATCAACCAGGGATGACTTTTTGCCCAGAAAACATTTGTCAATGTCTAGAGACATTTTTGATTGTCAGAGTTGGGAAGAGATACTGCTGTCAGCTACTGGGTACAGGCCACCAACAGTAATAATCACAGTGCAATGTACAGGATGGCTCCCACTTAACACGAAATTATCTGGCCCCAAATCTTAATAGTGACTGAGGTTGACCTGCTCTAAAAGATAATTTCAGAGATTAATTTTACATCTAGAATGTTCCATTTCTATGAGGACAGGGACTGTGTCTATCTTTTAGTGGAAGAACCAGGCCAAATCCAGTACCTGGCACATCACAGGAACTTAGCAAATATCTCTTACATTAATACATGCAATAGTGAAATTAAAAAGGGTAAATATACACATGACTGTAAGAGAACATGAGAAAAGGAAAAGTCCCATAAAAAGAGTACAAATAAAGTGTTTTGGGGATTTAAAGGACAAGAAATCCTATCCAATTAAACAGGAAAAGACCATCCAGAAGGTAGCATCTGAGGTAGAAGGACATTTAAGATTTCAGGAGGGGGAGATGGGCAAGAAAAATCATGTGAAGCCAGGGAAACAGCTTGAGGAAAACACTGAGGCTGGCTGAGGAGCAATTCAGTTGGGGTGGTATGCAGGGTATAAACAGGGAAGCAATGAGAAAGAAACTTGGGAAGACAGATTGGGGTTTATAGTTGCAACATACCATGAAGACTCAGGTATGGAATTTATACTGAATTTGATATATAATGAGAAGCTGGCTCCAGGTGAACTTAACCATGATTAATCAGAAAGCAGAGTCAGAAGGAATTAGAGTGGCAAGAAATTAGAGGCAGGAAGATGAGTTGAAAGTATTTTATAATCGTACAATCAAGACAGAAAGAGGTAGCACTAGGAGCTGGGTTTACAAAATATTTGGAACATAAAACTCACATTTCTTGCCAACTAACTCTATGGAATCAATATATGAAGTGAATAAGCCAGAAATGATTACCTAGCTTTGATTCTTCATAGGAAAAAGGAAGTTCAGTTTGAAAGGTTTAGGGATGAAAGGATTATGAATTGGTTTTGGACATAAAGGAGGTGCAAGTGAGAGATGTTAAACAGTTGTTGCACATTTCAGAGCACTGGATTCTGGAGCACAGAATAAAAATGACGGCTAAGGAGGGAGTTGTGCAAGAAACAAGATGTTCATGGTGATGCCTATGAACATAAAACTCAGAAAAGGTACAAAGTCAGAATTTGGGGGAATTCCTCCAATTAGCTGACAAGTGGAAGAAGGGAAGCAAACAAAGAAGATGGAAGGGAATTGGGAAGAAATCAAAACAGTGCTGTGTTAGGACAAGAGGTGAAGTTTGAAGAAAAGAAGTGGTCATGTGTGAAACACTATAGAGAAGCTGGGAAAGCTGAGGTGTGACAACACGTCATTGACCATTAAGAGACAGCTGATGGCTCTGAGTGGACAGTTCATGCAGTGTGGTCAGGACACAAGACAAGTAACAAGTTTGCAGAGTTGAGAAAATGGTACGGCTTGCCATGGTGGAATATTAAGTTAACTTTGCAATGTACAGATTCTTGACCTTCTTTGTTTTTGCAGTAGCTACCCTGGTGCATCGGCATAGCAACTTCTGTATGTGACTCATAATCAAAAAAAGGTAATTCACTAGAGAAAATAGACTAAAGAATCAATACCTAAATTATAAACAGGTTACCTTCCAATTCTTAATTTAAGTTATACAACACGTAAAAGTATTTTCCTGTAGGTTAAAAAAAAAAAGTTTTAAGAAGTGAGTAAATTTCTAGACCTGGAGAGTCCTCCTCCAAACTTATCAAGCCATAATGTACTAAAAATAGAAGTTTATTTCAAACAAATCTAGAATATTATTTTTTAAACAAAGATATAATGATTTTGTATTATCTTCTTCATTGTAACTTTTACTGAAAAATAAATTATGAAGGTTGAGAATAGATACTTCGAGGATATCAATAGGGGCTACATTAGAAAAACCAGTCCTCCACCTTGGTTTAAGGAAAAATATTTTACTATATTTGCCTAAGAGGGTGACTCTATAGCCCAGTTCCTCCCCAGCATACTAATGGGGCCCCAAGATTCTTGTTATGAATCCCAAAGAACTCTTCTTCTCTAACACAGTTCCTCCCTATTTTGTGTAGTCAGTCATAAATCAATGTTATAAGTTGAGGACTATTTGTATAACACACAGTCACCCTCAGAAGGATATTAATTGAGCCAATAAATATTTATTACATGTTGGCAGGTAAAGGTGATCTTGTCCTGAAGGCTAGTTGGCCAGAAGTTAGTCTTTCATAAAGTTGAATGGCTACTGACCATGGCTCAGCACTTAAGACAATGGCCTCTAGTCAACCATAAGGTTTGGACCACAGCTCCCAGCGGTGCCCTAAGAAGGAGTCCTGCATTCCCAGTCTTGAAGGCTTACTTGTCACAGCACAGAGCTACAACTAGGGGACCCCATGGGCATCCTCCTTCTCAGAGCTGGGAAAGAGCTGGTGTTATCGCAAACACAAATAGAGCTGTCAGGACAGGACTAGAGCCAAAGCTCTGCCATTCTGAAATGCTTTTGTGTTCAGGGAAGTGGATGATGCTTATCTGATCACGCAGCTTCAAAGGCCCACAGCCTAAGGGTCAGGGACCCTCTCCCAGAGTCTAACATCTGTACTTGCTACATCTCTTTGCGATGCCCTGTAATGCAATGAGCAACAGGGGACTTGTTAATGCTCCTGTCTCCATGAGTGTTCCCCATCAACACTGCTCCAGCAGGCCTGGTACATGTGCTGCTTGGCCATCTGCCCTTGATGCATAAGTACCAACAATCAATCAGGCACTAGAGACACAGAAATAAACAAAACAGAAAGCCCCTGCCCTCAAACTTACATTCTCCTGGGAAGGGAGAACGCCAACAAACAAATAGGTACATAACAAACCAACCAAGTGGTGGCAAGTGATATGAGAAATAATAAAGTAGCAGAAGGAGATAGAATGATCATGGGGGTATACAAGGTAGTCACCAGAAGTGACATCTGAGGAGTGACCTAAAGGAAACAAGGGATTGAGCCACATGTTTGTGCAGAGGAAAAGCATTCCTGGCTGTCAGAACTCAGTTCAAAGACCTTGAGGCAGAATATTTTGTGTGTTTGAGGAAGAGCAGAGTCTCTCCCTGTTGCAGGAGATGCAGAGAAGCGTGGGAGGAGATGAGGTCCTGCAGTCCATGGCAGGGGCTTTGGATTTTACTTTGATTCAGATCAAAAGCCATTAGAGGAAGCTGACTCAAATTTCCAAAAGATCCCTTGGGTTTCCTGTGAAGAGACCAGATAGGGAGAACTATGTGAAATGTAAATCAAGGAGGTAGAATTCATTGTGATAATCCCAGCAAGAGATTTGGTGGCTTGGAGTAGGATGAGTGGTGACAGACATCATGAGAAGAGGTTGGATTTGAAAAATATTTCCAAGATTAGCAGGATCTGCTAATGAATTTGATGTGGAATATGAAAAAAAGAAGAATAACATAATCTTTTTTTGGCCACGCAACTGGAATCCATTTATTGGAATGGGGAACTGTAGGATGATCAAGTTTGTGGGGGTAAACTGAGTCCAGGTTGGGACATGTTTAGTTTGAACTGCCTCTTAGACAAGAGGAGATGCAAAATAGAAATTTGCAAATATATTTCCTGGCATTCAGAGAAGTCATCTAGGATGAGATGTAAACTTCTGGAGTCACGTTCAGAGACAGCATTTGACCTAGGAGAACCAGGAATAAAATGTGGTCAGGGACCTCTGCAGATCCCTGATATTTTTTTTTTTTAGGAGGCACACATGGTCAATGTTATTTTCATAATAATACTAAGATCACATTTGCCTTTTTCATTCTCATTCTCTCACAAAAATATCATGGAGTTTTCTAGGGGCCACATGACATGTGATGTGGCAGCAGATTAAATGCAGAGGCAGATATGAAAATCCACCTGTTTTTTATTAACCCAGACATTAAAGAGATCAGCAAAATGTAAAACTGTAACACTCTTCTCACTAAATGTTTGGGAAAATATGGTTATCCTATATAAAAAATATGTTATTTATATTAATGTGTAATGGGTTTGGGGGTACCTGTGTGGCTCAGTCAGTTAAGCATCTGCCTTCTGTTCACGTCATGAGATCGAGTCCTGCGTCATGCTCCCTGCTCAGTGAGGAGTCTGCTTCTCCCTTTGCCACTCCCTCCTACCCATATTCTCTTATGCACGTGCTCTCTCTCTCTCTCTTTCAAATAGATAAAATCTTTTTAAAAATATCCAACAGGTTTGTTATTTTTAATCAAGTTAATAAATGTTTTTAATTTTTTATGCTTGAATTTCTAATATACTAATCAGCAATAGAAGCAATCCACATAAGCAAGAGCTCTTTGGGATCCCCAGCAATTCTGAAGAATGTAAAGAGCTCTTAAAAAAAAAAAAAAAAAAAAAAAGAGCATAAGGAGGTATAAGACTGAAGAGTTTAAGAATTGATGACCTGTATGAAGGAGAAAGAAAGGATACCTAAGAAAAAAGGTAAGGTAGATAACAAAAACCAAGAGGGAGAGTGAAAAGAAGAGCAAGTGAGAAAAAATTTTTCAAGATGGGAGCAATCACCTGCCTCACATACTACAGAAATACTAAATAAAATGAGGACTCTTGGATTTGGCAAGACAGAAGTCAACATTTTACTGTGGTAAGAGAATTCGTCAAAGTGGTAAAGACAAAAATCTGACTAGAGGGAATTTAAGAAATAACAGAAAGACAGGAAACTGAGAGGGGGGCAGGATCACTATCTAATGAATTTAGTTTAAAAAGAAAGTACATATAAAGAGTGAATATAACACCAAAAGAGAATGGTGCTGTTTTTTTCCAAATAAGGATGTTTTAAAATATAATGTAATAATAGAAATTTTGAGGCAGAGTAAGAGCAACAGTTTGGAAGACAACTGCCACTGAAAAGATGGTGAGTCATATATTCACAGATACAGGGAGAGTACCCATCATGTGACAGGGAACCACAGTGAGAAACACTGTGGTCAGTTTTGAGATAGAAGAGAGAGGGAACTTTACTGTGGTTTCTACAAGAAAAAAAAGTGTCAGGCAAGGCAAGCAGGCTTAGGATTGGTTAGTTTGAACAACTTCAATGGGCTCCAGGGCATAGGATCTGCCCATTGTCATCTGGTACTTGACCCTGGGGTGATAAGTAAGGGCAGGTGTATAGTGCCCGGAGTATAAGAGTCTCATAAAGGAAGTGGTTGTGGGTGTCGATTCTAGATTGACTGGTTTGTGTTTGATTGACTGATTGGTTTCTGGAAGGGTATATAAATAAGGAAGGCTGGAGGCCAAAGCAAGGTGATTCAGCCATATTATCAATTGTCCAGAATGAGATGTCTGCCATATTTCTGAAGAGATATTGCCAATATCTTCAGTATGGCAAATATTAAAGGATCAAGTTTACAGAAGCTAGAAACATAGTACACAGGACTACAATAGTATACTTATATGATGATGAGAATTATCCAGGAATTAGGGAGGGTTAATAATATAAGAGAGAGATGCCGTGTCTTTGAGTAGGCAAGAAGGAATGGGATCCAACATACTAAAAAAGAAGTATGGACAGTTCTTTAATTATGGTAGGCCAGAAGGAAGTGGATGTGGGGACAAATACAAATAGGTTGGTAGATTTGGGAATGGCACTGTACGGAGGCTCTCTTCAGATTGCTTCTATGTTGTCAATGATGGGAGGTTATCAGTATAGAGTAATGAAAGGAGAGGTAATGTTGGAGATCTGTTGGAGAAAAGAAGGTATGAAATAATCATGTAGGAGATCAAGAAAATGAACTGGCTAGGGAAATGTAGTAGGATCACAGGATTGCACTAAGGGCTCACCGGAGCTTAGGAGTCATAAATTTAAAGTGAGATCAGACAACAGAGTTGTGTGTTTTCCTCCAGCTGTACTCAACTAGCAATATTCAATTAAGACCACACATCCTAAAATTCTTCTCAACTCTGAATTGAGCTCTGAGATTTAGGATAATGGTATTTGGCCCATTTGAGTACATATTTCATGATTTCTCTTTCTTTTCCTTTATCCTTTAAAGCAACCAACAATTAACCTTAGATAAATGATGACCATCCTTAGGTTTATTAATCATGCAAGCTACTCTCTCTTCCTGAACAATTGACTTAATAAGGAACAGAACCTAAGTACTATTAACAGGTGCTCAAAAAATTCTGAATAAAATGAAATGTTAATATCTTTATTTAACTAGGATAGCCTCCCCTCCCCCACCAAATCAAATCAGCATAACACAAATAATAAATTATCAATACTACTACCATGAACAATTATGCCTTAGTTAAGTCACTTGTTCTGCCTTCTGGGTGTTATGCACAGTCGTGATGACAATTATAACAACAAAAGTCATATCTGTATTCTCTCAGCTTCTCATAACCCAGTTTATTACCATAACTGACAATATTTGCCAGAATCACATTTGTTAAGAGCCATCTAAATACTACAAAGCCCATGTCTAAGAGAATGAAAATGTGTCTAATCCTTCATCTACCCATTGCCTACTATAATTAGCTATTTGAGATTTTTCTGTAATCATCTGGCGTCTAGGCCTGAGAAAGATCTTCACATCAGAGTACTAGGAGTAATCAAGGATTCTGTCAATTTGCAAATCTGGAGCTCTCCTGTAAGAGAAGATTGTATGATTACCATACACTGGCTCTGTCTGTCATGTGAAATATTCTCTTTCAAGCCTTAGCAGATGAGACTGGTACTGTTTCTGGAAAAAATTCTCTCTGCTCAAAACCAGCAAGGGCAACTATTATGTATTATTGCTCATGATATATGGCTCACTTCAGCCTTTTTTTTTTTTTTTTTTTTCACTTCAGCCTTCTGTTGTGGCTCCTCAAGACTGACCTTGGTACTCTCTATTTCTACTTTACTATACCCTCAATTTTATAATCATGAAGAATACCAAGCACTCAATGTGAATTATTTTCTGGAATCAACTGAGTGTAAGCCACCATTTATCTGGGATGTAATGAGCACCTGCCATTTTTTTACCTGCCCAATACCTCCACAACAAACACTCAATGTTTGGGGTCTCCCCACCGTATAAGCTTTGCCTTCCCAGGAAAGAAGTCAGAAAATGTATTCTCCTTGCAGCTGAGGCACCAGTCCATCAGGCTCTAGCAACAGACACACTCATGGGAGCTTTGAGTTTGGAATTAAACAACCCAAGGAAGCTGGACTGTGGTAGAATCCATTTTCAGAGTAGGGTGGCAAAGGATGCATCCAGCTTCTGTGGAAAAGAGTAGTGGAATTTCTGGTATTTGGTGTTCCATATCAAGGCTATGAGCTCAGGTGGTACAAGAAGCAGTGACTCACTCAAGCTGAGTCATGGTGTGCGTTTACTATTGTGACTGGCTGAATTACCTCCAACCTAACTTGCCAATCCCAGAAATTCCAGAGCTATCTGATAATCCTTAATATGGTGTTGTTTTTTTTAAGCTATTGTTCACAACCAATTAGTAAGATGTAAAATCCACTCAGCGAATCACAACCAGCAATTTCTTAAAATGCAACAGAATAGAACAAGAATGTTTAAATGTCATAAAGCAAGATGTATTGCTCCACTCAAACTTTGTTTTATGTATATATGAAAACAGGTATGGATATGTGAATGCCACAAGGTAAAATGTACTTCATGCTGAGGGTACCAGTCAAAAATTTTTTTAACAAATTCTTTTTCTGCTTTAACTAGTAGGAGTAAGGATTTTGTTGTTTGCAACTAAGAGTCCCTGATAGTGTCTAACAGGAATAGACTAAGGGTACAGCCTCAATCTCTTCTCTCTACTGTGCTCTAACCCCTGTGATTCATCACTTAGTGCCTCTCCATTAATCTCTATTCCATATCATGCAGAAAGTTAGCTCATTCCAAATACACATCCTAATACAGTTAATCTATTTGAAGGGCATCCAGGAAGCTTTGCATTAAACTAGAAAAACTAAAATTCTATGGTTTATGTAGATATTTATGTCTGTGATATTAGTTTTCCATTTGCCTTAAAAATTTCTCAAATGGACGTGTTACATGAAGTTGAAACTGGAGGCCAGGATCACCACTTAGTTAATGCATTTTTTTTTTTTTCTCATGAGAATCTTTATCCCTCCCAAGCATATTCTTGACTCCTCCATGAGTGAAGTTAGGGTAGTCTACCCAGGCACATCTCCTTTCTGAAAAGGAGATGTCAAAAACAATGTTAACCAGCTTGACTTTGATTAAGGAATAGGTTTCTGGTTTTTATCTTTGGCATTCAATAAACACAGTCCTATTACTTCAACTTAATCCCATGTAATATTTATCAAAAGTTGTGCAAGTTTTGGATTGCCTAAAAAGAGTATGTAGCCCCCCAAATTCCTCTATATACTTTAAAATTCACCCCTGCATTAAGCCAGAGGAACAGAGTTGTATTTCTGGAACATACAGATTTGTTCCCTTATTTAATTACGTTGTAGATGAGCAGGATGCCTTCCACATCAGAAATGCATTGGCCTCACTTCTATTTCATTACCCTTATTTGTTTTTATGTTTTTCCCCCATGCCACTCTTTGCATTCCTCTGCTGTATTTCAAAGATTCTTGCAAACTACCTTAAAGTCTTCTTTGGAGCGAGACAAGGTGTAAACAAACAAACACCCTTTCTTTTCTTTTCCACAGCCCCCACACACAGAAGGCTTAATTCAACTTATGCCTCAATTAATGTAAAAACCTTCTGGCTGGTTTCCCTGCCTCTATTTTCTCCTCTGATAAATGTTGGATTCCTCTTCTTCAATATTGTTTTCATCACTTTACCCAGCTGCTCAAAAACTGCAGTTGCTTGGTAATATCGCTGTCATAGATATAGTCCTCAGGCTTACATTCAGAACCCTCCATCAATTGCCCACACACTTCCAATTTTATCTCTCACGCTCACTAACAAGGTGCTTCTGTTCCAGATAATTCAAAATTATTGCCATTCTCTATTTACCAGTTGCAGTTGTGCAAAGCCCACCTCCAACAACTACTATCTGTATTGCCTTTGGAAAACCATCTCGGTTGGAAAATGGGGAATAACATTTTGTATGGTTTTTGTGCGAAGAGATAGCACATAAAAGTGTCTAGATTAATTACATAATGAGTAAAAATGTCTATCTTCAAAGCACGTGGCACATAGTTGGCACCCAATAAGAAGTGTTTTTGGATAGACTATTTTTTGCTTCTGTTCATATTATTTGTACAGCCCTGAAAGGTTCCGTTCCCTCCTTAACCATTAGTTCCTAAAGAGCAGGCAATAGGTATTTAGACTTTGAATTCAGACAAAGGGAGGTTTGAGTCTGACACACTCCACTTGACTACTGCATCACTATGGGCAGTTGGCTCAGTGTCCTCCTGTGAGATCATTCCCCAACTTTGCTGAAGAAGTGGGCCCAGGAGCACAGTGAAGAATGTCCAAGACACAACTGATACAGTCTCAGGAACACAATCAGTACTGTATCTTCTACTACTGTTTCCTTCATACTACTAATAAATAAATGTCTTTTGAGTTTGGTTTTGTTTGAGATGAGGTGACTGAGTTGTTCCTTTTACCCATGGAACCCAGGAAAAGTAACTGTTAAGGTAGAAAAACTAATAATTGGGGCCACCTGGGTGGCTCAGTGGGTTAAGCCTCTGCCTTCGGCTCAGGTCATGATCTCAGGGTCCTGGGATCGAGCCCCGTGTGGGGCTCTCTGCTCAGCGGGGAGCCTGCTTCCCCGCCCCCCTCTGCCTGCCTCTCTGCCTACTTGTGATCTCTCTCTCTCTCTCTGTCAAATAAATAAATAAAAGAAAAGAAAAGAAAAGAAAAACTAATAATTGGACTCTAAGGGGAAGATTTTGTTGTTTGCAACTTTCTAGCTACTAGTAAGCTAGAAAATATCCGGGAGTAACTGTATCACTTCCTCTAAGGGTCCCACAATAAGAAATAAGAATGGTGATAAAATGAGACTCCTGATAAAATAAGAACTTCAATTCACTGTAAAACCTTATTCCCAAACCCTTCTGGTTAGATTTCTTTAACTATAAGTGAGTATCGTGTATTACTTTTGTATATCCAAAATATAGAACATGACACTAAGCCAGGGCTTTGTATTTACTTTTGACTGAAAAAGTAGGCTTTGTCACCTCTAAAAATACATGACACAAATCACAAAGCCACTATCTTTCTGTGATGAAGCATTCTCACAAAGAGTTTTTCCAATTCATCAGATCCAAAGACAATCTATGGTGCCAACAAATTTTGTCTTGGCATGGCCTTCATTTATAAATCTTGTTAATTCTAATACTGCTCCTTTCTACAGTTCCTGGTATCTCTAAGTATTAAATTTCTGCCTTCAGTTGGTACCGCCAAATCCCACAGCAGCACCTCCCTCACCTATCTTAATTCCTAATCAACTTTAAACCTAACATGAAATGAAGAGTAACAGAGTTCATTTCTTAATTCCCCTTCAGCCTACTCTCATTTATGCTATGTCTTCGTGTTTGAATTGTGTACCCCAAAAAAGATATGTTGAAGTCCTAATTCCCAGCACCTCAGAATGTGACCTTACTTGGAAATGGAGTAGTTCCAGATGCAATTAGTTAAGATGTGGTCATTAATCCAATATAACCGGGTCCTTATAAGGAAAAAGAGAGACAAAAAGAGGACAGCCACATGAAGACACAGAGACACAGGGAGAAGGCCATGTGAAGACAGAGGCAATGACTAGAGATCTGCAGCCACAAGCCAAGGAACATCTGAGGCTCCAGAAGCTGGAAGAGTCAAGGAAGGATCCTCCCTGGAGGGCTTTAGAGGGGGTATAATCCTGGTAACACCTGGTTTTAGACTTGTGGCCTCTAAAATGGGGAGACAATAAATGCCTGTTGTTTTAAGTCACCCTTTTTGGTATTTTTGTTACGGCAGCCCTAGGACACTAATACACTGTTAGTCTATGCTTATCCTCCAGATGCAGAAGGTAAACTCTCCTCTAAACAGTGCTAGGCAAATAATGTGTCAATGCACTGTTTTGCATGGTCTTAAGTTCCTTCCTCCTGAAACTCAATGGCGCTCCTGGGTGCCAATGGACTAATGGATGCCTTTTCTTTAAAGTTTCTGTAGTTTCTTTCCCAGGAGCAACAACACGACAGGGCAGTGCAATGACATTTAAAGAGCGGGACCTCTGATTCAACAGCTAAAAGCCCACACAATGTGCACATAAGCTACAATAAATACTATTCCCACTGTTTCTAGACATCACATATTTCAAGCAGCTCAGGCTAATACTCTCTACACTGTCAGAAAAACTATCCCAGACTCCAGAGGGCTGACCTCTCTTCATCCAGCCAAAGAATGGCAGCATTGGTCAACTGCACCATCTGCAAACCAAAAGTTGGGCTTTTTAAACACAATCAAGGGCCTGTTTGATCTCAGGTGGGGTGAAAGTCCCAGGAATGGAAACTCTCTAGCTGATTTCTCCCATTTTTTTTTTTTCAATGTTTTTAATTATACCCCAATTAAATGAAAAACCCCAAGAAGAGGGCACAGATTTGACTTTTAAAAACCAGATGTCTCATGTTTTGGGTCCTCCTTTTAAATTAACATAGACAAACAATGTTATCTCCGTGTTAACAAAGGAAACCATCTTCTCTGCCCTTTGTGTTTCTTTCAGAGACTCTGGGTAAATGAAGACCACACTTGTTCCACTAGGCACATTTGCCGAGGACAGAAACGACGCCAATTCAGCCGGTTCCCTTATAGGAAATGACACCCGGCAGCCGGGCCTGGATCTCCCATAAGCTCCACATATTGTTGAGGCAGCTCGGAGGACATGCTCGGATCAGTCAGATGGTGCCCACAGCTGCTAACAGCCGCGGCGCACCGCTCTGACCCCAGCCCTGTGTACAGTTTTCCTCTGGCTTCCCAGGAAACTTCCTGGGAAGTAGAGGCTCTCTACGACCTTCTGGCCACAGTAAGGAGATGCTTGTGGTGAATCCACAAGTCCTCATCAGGGTAATTAATAATAATAATAAATAATAATAATAATAATAATAATAATAAATCAGCTTGGGGAAGCTGACTAGTGGAAAGGGAAGAGGTATATACTCTGCAGTTTTCTTGGAAGGTAGGATTTTCCCCTCTTTAAAACGTGAAGGTTCTGCTTTCCTGAAAGAGCAGCCTCCGGTTCTATGATTAGCATCAGGAACTGGAGAGACTCCATCAGACCGAATCTTTGATTTCAAGGCAGCTTTGTTTCTCAAACCTGGTGAGCAGGCTCTTGAGAAGGTTGGTCATAGCTTGGAAAAGCAATTCAGTAGGTGGTGCATAGACTTCAGAGAAAGCAAGCAAGCACATGGTTTATATTTTTTTTCCATTGTAAGAAGTACCGATAGCAACATAGGTGGGGAGAGGGATGTGGGTGGGGTTAACTTATACATAGTTATTTTATACTGTGCCATCTTGCAGCAGATTTTCTGAGGACTTTGTGTGGGTTTGTTAGGGAAGTAAAAATTGGGTCAGAATAGTTTCACACTCTACTACAACGTTCTTTGCGTTGTTTTTTTTATAGCCTCAATTTAGGCAAATCATATTCATGTATCATTGCTAATTTTCAAAACAATGACACAAGAAGGCTTTGGCTAAAAAGGAGTAACATATTTCAATCTATTCTTGCTTTTCCCTAATTTATCAGTTCAACATTGTAACAAGGGACTCAAAAATTGTTCTGTAAATATCATTCCTATTTTGCCAGAAAGATGATTACAGTGTTTTGTGTTGAAAAAGTTTATCAAGCCTGAATATATTTTTTTCCAAAAAAGAAAAAGACTTTTCTTAAATGGACACAGGATTTTCCATATTTATTTAGGTGGCATGATTATCAAATTTATGACTAAAAGGAAATTGCGAGTGTCATAAAATGAATTGAATGACAGAGTCAGGATTCAAAATTATTTAAATGTAGTAAAATTATGGGAAGATCTAACATGATTATATAGCATGATTGTAACATTTGTTATAAATGGAAAGTCTGGTACTGGAACTCAAAATAACAATTACATAAGGAAGGATGAGGTGGCTATAGCAAAAGAGTGACATTTGGGAGAATGACCATATCAATTTTGTTTAGTACAAGCTCAATGTGAAGTGCTTGCCAAAAAAGCTAACACATCATAGATAGCCTCCTAATGCCAGAACAAAGACAAGATTCCTGCTCTCCCAATCACCGCTCAGCCTCACTGGGAATCTGGAACCTTATTTGCTTCTAGGTAGTGCTCATTAAGAGCCCACATGATCCGGACCAATTATTCTGAACATCTGAAGAGTCATAAACCCTTTAATAATCTGATCAAAGTTATGGACCTTCTGCCCAGAAAAATGTGTATACCTTCAGTTTTGTATCCCATTTCCAGGCGTTAATAAGTTCCTTAAAGAATCTATAAGTAATAATCCTAAGCTCTAGTTACCCATGGATTCCAGATCACGAATTCCTGGTCTAGAATATATCCAGACCAACCAGAATCAGAAGTGTTCTAGAACCAAGGTTCATCCTGAACCTCATACTGAA
The DNA here is from genome assembly GCF_002288905.1 of Enhydra lutris kenyoni. Lineage (NCBI taxonomy): Eukaryota > Metazoa > Chordata > Mammalia > Carnivora > Mustelidae > Enhydra > Enhydra lutris. The sequence continues at coordinate 2,095,233 of NW_019154125.1, read as the reverse complement.
ATGTCTACTTTGTTCATTCCTGCTTAAACCCAAGACTGAGTTGGGAGGCCTGCAGTGGCCATCTTTGACTTATCTATATTATGCTAGTTTTCTACTATCACAAAATCATGCAGTGCAGTCAATTCAAACATTTTGGCAAATATCAAATATCTGAAGTCTTTCTTCACATGAACAGACATTTAACTAATTGATTTTTTTCTGTTTTAGTTTCCTAAATGTAATAGGTGTAATAATACAAGCTAAAATTTACTAAGCACTCACCACATGTCAGACACTATGCTAAGCCTTTATAGAAACATTCTTAGTATATCCTCCCAACAATCCTATGAGATGAATATTGTTTCTCCCCAGTTCAGATGAGGAAACTGAGGCAGAGAGAAGTTGAACAACTTATTAGAAGTCACACTTTTTAGAAGTTGGGAGCAGACAGAACTTGTGCCCCCATCTGTCTGCTCCCAACCTTACTACTAAGCTGTGTTGCCTCTTGGCATGATAAACAAACCAAGTTATCTTTCTTCAGAACATGCTGTTAAGCATCCATGATGTTAGCATTGGTTATCAGGTCATAGTCGCTTTTTTTTTTTTTTAAGATTTTATTTAGTTATTTGACAGAGAGCACACAAACAGGGGGAGCAACAGAGGGAAAAGGAGAAGCAGACTCCCCGCTAAGCAGGGAGCCTGATGTAGGGCTCCATCCCAGGACCTTGGGATCATGACCCAAGCAGAAGGCAGCCGTTCAACCAACTGAGCCACCCAGGCACCCCGGTCATTGTCACTTTTAAGGACAAACAAAGCAGAGTATTCATACTTACAGGTTTATAAACTTTGTTGAGTTGCTACCCATTTAAATTTCCAGTCTTAATTTTCATTTTGTGTTTTCCTTAATGTTTGTGAAAGAAGGGCCCTCTTTTGTCTGTATGTCACACCACCTGTCCTCTTCTGTTAGTCTCGAGTTACAAGCCTCTGATTTGGGGGGGGTTATATTTTAAACACAACACTTTTCAGAGTTAACTTTATTGTTATTCAGTATCATAGCCCTGACCTGATTCAAGCACCTTTCATAAATAGGTAAGAACAAATCTGGGAGTGCTTCCTAGCTCTAGCTCCAGGTGCTGAATTAATAAAACTCACCCTGTTGAATACTAGCTCTCAAAGGAACTCTGGGCTATATAATGTCTTTGGCTCATAGGGATTCAGTGACAGAAGCTGTGGTATAAACAAGAGAGGCACTGTGTCTGGTCCCTCTCTGACATCCCCCTCCAACTATTTTCTGATGAGCAAGCTCACGCTTGACATTCTCCACCCCCCTTCTACTACTACCTCCCTTTTTCTTGTATGTCCTTAAGCCTTTAGATCCCAAGAGAAACCCTCCTTTTCCTCTCTGAATTTTTTGACTACAGAATGTCAAATATCCATGAGAGAGATTCATTTTGTGTTCACTGAATTAAAAAAAAAAAAAAAAAAGCTGGCAAATTATTACCAGAATGCTTATAAAAGTTAACAGAATCTAAAACAATCAGGTAATGCCATACAATCTCCTCTGATAGGAGTTTTGTGCCATAGAACTCTGATTTTGTTTTATAGAAGATGAGAACCCACAACTGAAACAGGAGCAGGGAGGAAGGGAGGAGGTGTCCCCTCTGATCCCATAAGCTGCATTTCTAGCACACTTACCCACAGTTCAGATTCTTGCATTAATGTGCCTTCACAAATAATCTCACTAAACATCAAGCTGGGAAATGAACACTGGCAGAGTCCTAGTAAATTCTCTTAAACTAGCCCCTGGCGGGAGCAAACCATCTCAAAATGTGTTTATTATAGATCAGGATAGTACTTGTAAAAATTGTCCATCATATATGTAAAAAAATCTCCTAATAAACATATCTGACAAATCATGATGATAGCCTCCATATTTCTTTGTTTAATTCTCAGTTTTCTTCTAAGACCTTCTTGAAGTTTGGTTGTAATGGATCATTACGTCCATAATGTGCTCAATGTTGGAGTGAATTTTGAACAGTTTTTAGGCTACATACTGTTTTCTTCCAGATAATTTACTGGATTAAAATTAGCAGTGTGAAAAGCTGTAGAGAAATCTAAATGCCTGCCAACTCAAAGAAATAATCACATTTTTATGAATATTTAATATCATAGTCATGGCAAATAAGGCAAGTAATTAGTACTTACCATAAATTTGCAAAGTATTATTTTATGTAAATGTTACATTCTACTAGTTTGATATGAATTATTCATTGTATAACCAGACACTGACACAAACCAGTAAACATTTAAATCTATGTGCTATTAGTTTACTTACCTTCAATGATTTTGTGCGGAATATATACATATTTTTGTCCATGAATTCGTGTTTTCCCTCTTGCCCCAAAAAGGGAAAAAAGACAATGAGAAGAATGTTATTTAAAGCCATCTACTCTATATTCCATAGTAAAGAAACTTAAGATGCAAATGTGAAATATGTGGTCCCCTCATGTGTGCAGATGAAGAGCCCCCAGCTCTGCTTCTGCCTCCTCACCTCTCATGTGGATTTTTAAATGAAGAGCAGTAGTGAGTGATGTTCTAAAAACAAAAATGTTGGAGAAAAATAATTGCATATTACAAACTGTATAGTGAAGAATTAACCTTATCCAAAAGAGAGGTCTGGCCTTTGCCTTTAGCTACTGAGAGTTGATCTCTCAACTCCTGAAATGTCATGACTAGCAGGACTGTCTTTGTTTGCCTGGGGGCTTTGGCCACCAAGGAGTTCAACAACGTGATTTATGTTAGGCCAAGCGGTATCTGCTGCTCTCAGGAGGAAATGGAGACTAAGGGTGTCAACCTAATGTCCAGAAGAGCTGGAAACTAAAGGACATGCAGATGAGAAGTGACTGAGTGCCAATAAAAACTCTGGACACCCAGGCTCGGATGAGCTTCCCCTGTTGGCAAAGCTCCATGCACACTGCCACACATGGATGTCAGGAAGAGTTAATGCTATCTGTGTCTCCACAGGGAGAGGACAATTGGAAGCTTAACATTTAGACCTCTCTGGAGTCTGCCCTATGCATCTCTTCCCTTAGCTGATTTTAATCTGCTATAATCCATAACCATAAGTATAACAGTTTTCAGTGAGTTCTGCAAGTGCTAAAGAATTCTCAAACCTGAGGGTGGTTTGGGGAATCCCCCAAACTTGCACTTGACATCAAAATGGAGGGCAGGCCTGTAAGAACTGTACCCTGTCTCATGTTAGAGTTGGCTAAGTTTTGCATAAGTAGTCAACTCAAGGAGACACCAGATCCTATACCTGAGAAATGAAATAGAATAGCATCTCCTTGGCAGAAAAAGGGTGGGCCCTTAAACCCACCACCAGGCTACATGAAGGCTTTCCCTTCCCATCTTTTTTTTTTTTCCTGAAAGTCCTACTGCTTTACTCTCCCCTTACTTTGAGAGGTCAGTTGAGCTCTAAACTGATTCCAGAGATACAATGCCAGAGCAGATCAAGCCAAAGGAGTCCTCCCAAACAGCAGATCACCTAAAAGTCATGGTGTTTCTAGCACCTTCCCCAATCTTCACACAGCTCACTTCCTGCTTTTGTTCTCATCTTCTCAAAAATCACCTTCCCAGTAAGTCCTCCTTAATGTTCTTACTTGATATTAAACCACCCCCCTCAACCCCAGCTTTTATATCCCCACTTCCTATTTTTCTCCATAGCATGTATCTTTAATACACTATATATGTTACTAATTTTTTTGCTCATTTTCTGTCTCCACTCATGAGATTGTAAGTTCAATTCAAGCATGGATTTTGTCTCATTTTGTTCACTTTACTCCCACACCTAGAACAGCAACTGAGACGTAGCAGGTGCTCAACAAATTGTTATTGAACAAAGGAAAAAGTGAATCATTCTATATAGTAAATTCTTAAGGGAAACAATATGTCCATAGGAGGTCTAGAGGACTTGTCCTGAATCTGACAGACTGTTTTCATGTGGATTACATTCAACACAACAATAAAATGGCATGGTTTTCCGGAGAGCTTTCCATTTATTCACACTGGTCATAAGATTCATAACCTTTAAGAAAACTAAAATTTAAAATTTTAGGTGGCTGAGAGCAGAAAGGAAGAAAATCCCACCACCAATCTGGAAAGCCTATCTTGGTCTACTTTAAAATCATTCTCATTTCAGGAAATTCATAAATAAGCCAGAGTACTTTTAGAACAAAGGTACTCAAAATGACTAAAGGAATGCCATTGGCACCATTTTCACATTGTCCAAACCTTTCCACTCATGTGTCCTCTTACTCAGTCTACTGTTTCACTATGTTTTCTGAAACTCACACACACAATCAGCCAGCAAGATTCTTAACCTGCGTGGTTAAGAATCACTGTGAAAGGGACACCTGGGTGGCTCAGTGGGTTAATGCCTCTGCCTTCAGCTCAGGTCATGATCCTGGGGTCCTGGGATAGAGCCCCACATCAGGCTTCCCGCTCAGCAGGGAGCCTGCTCCCCGCCCCTGCCTGCTTCTCTGCCTACTTGTGATCTCTCTCTCTCTATCAAATGAATAAATAAAATCTTAAAAAAAAAAAAAAAAAGAATCACTGTGAAAGATACAGCCTGACCTAAACACGTCTTCCCTCATCCAGGAAGGAAGGGGCACAGGCTAAGTCTATGCTATTCCATTCACATGCCTGTGAAGAAAAAGAAAGTCATCAATGTGCAGCGGGTATGGGTACACTTGCGTTCTCCATGGCCTTTCCCTTTATTTAGGGAATCAACAAAACATGATTACACATTGCCCATGCCAGGTCTTAAATACCACTTTAAGTAAAGAAATCCTTGACTTTAAGAAAATAACAATCAGATGAGTCAGGAAGTAGCAATGAAAAGTGGCCACCAATACTTTTCATTAAAATAAATGAACTAAATAGAAGTTTCTTAAACATTGATAAAAGGGGGAAAAAAGTTCCTAGGAGACCCTTTAGCACTGTTCTTACAAAACCTGCTCCTTTGGCTCAGAGAAGAAGACAATGTGGAGATGATGGTCACATGAAATTTCAGTTATGCAAGATAAGTAAGTTCTGGAGATCTACCAAACACACAGTTCCTATAGCTATCACTATATTGTATACTTAAAATTTGCTAAAAGAGTAGATCTTAGGTTAAGTGTTCTTATCACAAAAAAGAAAAATAATTAACAAGGGAGGCTGGAGGGAATTTTAGGAGATAACAAATACATCTATGGCAAATACATCTGATGGTGGTGATGGTTTCAGAGATGTATACTTATCGTAAATTCATCAAATTTATACATTTAATGCATACCACTTTTTACATGTCAATCATACCTCAGTAAAATAGTTTATAAAAAAAAACTTGCCCTTTTTTTTAAAGATTTATTTATTTGACAGACAGAGATCACAAGTAGGCAGAGAGGCAGGCAGAGAGAAAGGAGGAAGCAGGCTCCCCACTGAGCAGAGAGCCCGAAGTGGGGCTCGATCCCAGGACCCTGGGATCATGACCTGAGCAGAAGGCAGAGACCTTAATCCACTGAGCCACTCAGGTGCCCCAAAACTTGCCCTTTTGTCCTGATATTTCCATGCCCACAAAAATGGGTCATGTTCAGTGGGCAAGATTATTTAAAATAAATTCAATAAAATGGCTGAAACTAAGTGAAGTCAAGGGAATATGACAGCATATAAAATTCTACAATCCCATTTCACAAGAAAATGTTTCTCAGAACTCCAAATCCCTCCTAATTCTCTTTTCAATCTTTTTAAGAAAATATGCTATGAAGTTAGATATCCTGGACTGAAGTCTATATGAACTTCTGCAAGTCATTAAAACTTCATCAAAGGAGAATAATAGCAGCCCCCTCACATGGGGCTATTGTGAGGGTCTGAGGACCAAACTCCTCCAAGATCTTAGCTTAACATCTGAAACAGCATGCATATTCCATAACTGCTAGCTGTTTGGTTAATTACTACTTGTGTTGTTGATCACTTCTTTTTTTTAAGATTTTATTTATTTATTTGACAGAGAGAGAAAGTACACAGGGGGAGCATTAGGCAGAGGGAGAAGGAGAAGCAGACTCCTGGCCAAGCAGGGAGCTCAAGATGGGGCTCGATCCCAGGACTCTGGGATCATGACCTGAGCCAAAGGCAGATGCCTAACTGACTGAGCCACCCAGGCGTTCCATGATATCACCTCTTTCATTTTGAATACTATCGCACCTTGCTGCTGAAGAAGATCATGCTGTTAGAAAAAGGGGTCCAGATTGGACAATAATTCTTCTGTCTACATTATAGAACTATTTAGGGGTTTCCCCACCATATCATCTGGTTAGAAATGAGCAATAGAACTTCTCTACTTTGGAAAGATTTTGTTTCCCCTGTGAGCTCTTCATTCAAATGCACATGTAATTAAAGAGGAAGCAGAAGAGAAACTTTAAATTTTAAGTTGTTCAACTGAGGATGCATAGATATTTACATATCTGTACAAACATAAAACCTGGATTTTCAAACTCAAACTTTGATTTAATGTAACCAGATGCTAAATAAACCATTTTGACTTTAATTTCAGCAGAGGCCCCAAGACAATAAATATCATATTTCAAAGCGAGACACAAGGCCACCAGTCAGAACATGCACGGGACTTGGTTAAAAACCGTTATTCAACACTTTGCTCACTACTCATCCTCAGCCTAGAAAGAACTGGGGGGGGACTGAAAAAGCAGTTTGATTATTAAAGGACTTTTTGCAGAGTTAACAGTAAGTTTTACTTACTATGCTGGTTTAACGTATTAACTACTGAACTGAAATCAGTTACTGATGACAATCAGAGGATCTTCTGTTATCTGGAGGTAACCAGAAAATCAAGAACTGGCCCTTAGGGCAGGAGAAAAACAAGCAGTGGGGAAGATGAACAAAGGTATTTTCAAGTATGCCTCATAAACTCACTTGTCCAACACGATGACTAAGTTATTAAACAGCATTACCAACCCTCCCCAAGATTGAGGAACTTGGAGTATAAGTCAGTGCATGCCCCTGCCTTCACATTTAAGGAAAAGACTTCAGTGGGATCCCTCTGAAAGCCTGACATACATCCCCCAGAGCTGGGAGACACCATGGACTGGTGTCTGACCCTGGAAATTCCAAAGGGAGAAAGATGATGGCCAGCTCCTCTGATAGTGAAGTAGAAATTGTCATGCCTTGCATATGCCTCCAGGGTTTGTTGCAGCAAAGGAGTCCTGAGTATCCCCAGATGTGGCCTCATATGAGCAAGCCAGCACAATACTAACATAGGACCTACCTAAACAGATGAAGAGACCCCATCAGTGTGTGAACTGCTGAATTCCCAGGGCTGAGGACCATATATGTGACCAACCAGGGGAGACACATTCGCAGGTAAGAAATTCCCAGCAATTGTGTATGTGTGTGTGTGTGTGTGTGTCCTATAAGAGAAATGTAGTTTTACCAATCTCCCAAATCCAGGGAGCACCCATGCCAACAGTGCGAGCTTCCTGCCTCCCTCTCCTCTTCCGTACCATCTCTAACTCTGGCCCTGGCGAGACAGAGCACTGTATGGGGCAAGTGGCACCAGCACTAGCACCCCAGCAGCCCCCACAAGCCTACCGGGGGACTGCTTGCAGCTGGTCCAAGCTAAGGAAAAAGTTTGCCATTAAATGGAAACAGGTGTTTTACTTACTACCCTGGTTTGACATATTAAGTACTGAACTGAAATCAGTTACTGATGACAATCAGAGGATCTTCTGTTATCTGGAGGTAACCAGAAAATCGAGAACTGGCCCTTAGGGCAGGAGAAAAACAAGCAGTGGGGAAGATGAACAAAGGTATTTTCAAGTATGCCTCATAAACTCACTTGTCCAACGCAATGACTAAGTTATTAAACAGCATTCTTGCTAAGCTTACTAAATCGGTTCTGCCATATGCCTTCTACCTTTGGTAAGGCAGGGGCACCTGCCCACAGTGACACCAGGACTGGCACCAGTTGAGGGGAACATGAGACTACTGTGAGCCCCCCAGTTCCATATGTACTAGACTCAACCACCCTGAGACTTCTAGGCCATCCTGGAAAAGAGGAGAGGAGGCCACAGTGATGTCTCAATGCCCACGTTTCCTACCGAGCCTCCTTTCCAGTCCACACCCAAAAGTGTAGCCAGGAGCTAAACAAGGGAAGTGATGACAGGAATGACTACTGCTTGTTTCAAATGGAGTGGCTAACACGATCTAAGAATGCCCCAAACAATTCCATCAAACAATTTTCCATCAAACAATTTTTAAGGACCCTATTATCAATTTATTTTACAATAAATGAAAGGGCCCCTCCCTCAGAAATTCTCACGTAGTTGTGATGGCTGGAGAAGCAGTCATTCCGGGTAATACTCAGGGTACCCTATCCCTAGCCCAGCCCAGCCCAGCCTTGTTTCTAGCAATGAGAGAGGGGATGTTGTCAAATTTAGAACTGACTTGAAAAAGTGTTATTTCTAAACCTAGAATAAAACTCGAAACATTTGGAATTTGTATTTCATTTGGCTCTGGAAAAGATGAATTTGAAGCTGCTGCAGATTTTGTGATCTTTTTCCCTGAAGAGTCTTAGAGGCTAGGGAAGTAAACTTTAGTGTCCTACTGGTAGAGTATGGAGGCCATGATATTTCAAAATATGTGGACTAAAAAGGCTGTGTTTCTCAGTGTTAACTCAGTTTGTGGTAATCATTTTCATACTCTCCCATGTAAGCTGAGAAATCGTTAGGTGAGTTGGTTTATAACCCTGGGAACAAATGCCCTCCATAGCCAGTAATTCCTCCTTATGATGCCAGAACAAAAAGTTCCATTTTTGTCTTTGTAGCCTTAACAGTAGGAATGGTTCTGTTCCTTTTATCTACCCTAAAATGACACACACAGACACACAGACACTGATACACACCAAAAAAGTCCACACATGGGAGAATGTGTCTGACAAGCACAATGAACAGAAGAGAGCTGGAAAGTGGAGCTATGTGCTCTGTAGGACTCTTCTTGGCTTGAAGGGTTTGGTCTGTGCTTGCAAGCCACATGCTGTAAATGAGGAAGTCCACTGCGGTGTTGACAGGTAAGATACAGTAAGTGCCTATCAAAAGTCAACTCACAAAACCACGCTTTTGACAACACACTGTGATGCTCAGTGGGAAACATAAAATTTGCCAGTTGGCCCAGCAACAAGGAGAAGCACATCCAGGAAGCTCCGCTTTCTCTCTCCTACAGCAAGGGGACAGCCCCTTTTGATTTCGGGTTGGCATGCAGGAAGGACAAGAAAAAGACACAATAATTGCTTACGATCAAAAGATTGTGAAGAAGAAAATAAAACAGTGGAAATCACTCAGTTCATCATGCTCCTTCTGGAATCTCATCAATACACAGTGATGTAAGACAGAATCCAGGACCAGCGAATATTACAGCAGGAAACAGGAGTCACCCACACAGACAAAAAGATGGGGCTCATGTAAATGTTTGCCTTTCATTTATTTTGAGCAAACATTTCCTTCCACGTAACAGACTCGTCCTGATCAGCCACTTCCACCTGGTGTTCTTCAAACCAGATGGAAGCGTAAATTATTTAAATACATGATCTTCCATTAGCTGTTGAGCTTAAGTGCCTCAAAAAAAAATTTTAAGTGCTTTCCAGGATTCTAGAAAGCATTTGCACAACGATAGATAAACATATTTTCAAGACACAACTCCAATGACAGTAATTTTTAGATTTTAAAGTACAGTCAGCATTAGCATCTATAAGTAATTATGACTTCTGCAAAAGACTGTTTACACTGTAAAAGTAAAATCAGAGCTAATGAGCTAATTAAGAAAGGGTTTCTTCCCCTCCACATGACATTATTCCACAAAATCCAAACATGTTCATCATGATACACTGAGGAGCTATAATGACCCATCTTAAATTGTTTCTCCCATTCACGGTTTCAATACTTTTTTTGAAAATACATTTTTAAGTAAAAAATTTGATGGTAGATTTTAAGTTTAATCAGTTTCTTGATGGGAAATGGTGTTAACACTCATGATAATGCAATAACCACTGTGTTCATGTGTGCAGGCAATGTGTAATGGATGGATTCATAAGAGTGAAGACATCATGGTTAACTTCCAAAGCTGAAATTACTCCTTTGATTATAGAACTATAAAAAGAATATGTTACAGTTAGATATTCAAAATTTATAACATTTCAGAAATTGGAAAAATCATACAGATCAACTAGATGGGAACTTATCAACCTGACCTTGTTAAAATACAGATTCTAAATCTAGGGTTCCAAATGAGTCTTGAGATTCTCCATTCCTAACAAGCTCTCAAGTCATGTTGATGGAGTTGGTCTGTGGACTATCCTTTAAATGACAAAGCCCTATTTGTTAGATATGCCCTCATCAGCCCCTCTGGAGATGGTACATCTTGGGAGAAAAAAACTGTGGAAAAGGCATCAGATTTCACAAGATAAGCAAAAAATCTCCTTTGCCCTTAGTATAGTATTAGTAAGTTTAATATCCAGCAGTCAACCAGATATCAAAATAAGGGCTACCACATTGTGGTGCAGTAGTTTTCTAAATTTAGTTTAGTGCAAGGAACCATTCATTCTAAGACATTTTACTCAGAATTCTAGTCTATAAAGAACATAAAAATGGAATTGTTTGAATTAAGTGTGTTTGCACATGTATATGTACATGTGTGTGCATGTGTGTGTATTGTGTGTGTCCTATGTGTGTGATATATTTGCATGTGTCTGGAATATGGGCATGTGTGAACATGTATGTGCCAGTGTGTGGTGTTCGTGTGTAGGTATGTATGCATGTGTATGGTATATGTGCATGTGTGTATGGTGTATTTGGTGTGGTGTGTGTGTGTGTGTGTGTGTGTGTGCATGTGTGGTACATACACATATGTGCTTGTGTGTATGCAAGTATGCATGCATGTGGGTGGGTGTGTAGTGTCACTCATCTGGCCTCTCCAAACTTAACTCTGACTCTCCCAATCCCCATCCAATGTCCAGAGAATAGAAGTTCTCAACTTTAGCAAAATGAGTCTGAAAAGAACTGTCACCTCAAAGAAGTATCTTTTGGGACCTCACTTTTCTTGTTTGCATTATAAAAGTCTTGATTCCAAACTGAGTTGCTCAAAAGAATGATCCCAACCTAACTATGTATGGTATGTCTAGATTCAAGTCTTATTTCAACTCCACTTCCCACTTTCTCTCATGAACTTAATTTTTCTTAATTGCCCTTTGACGGTGATATCTGATATCCCTCTCCCATTTCTCATCCCATCAATACTGTTCTTTATTCCCATAACTTTGTTTACATGGGTTTATTCCCTATTTGACTCATCCACCTTCATTTTCTTCCTCCCACCAGTGGTGGATGGCTAAAGGGAAATCACATCCTTCAAGCTCTAATCATCTTCTTTCACATCCATCACCAGCCTCATCCATCACAGCATCAGATCGGCAGAGTGAACAGGTGCCATGGAAGCTTCAGAAACCCATTTGCAGTTTCTGTTTTAGATAAAACTGACTTACCAAATCTAGTTCTTTTTTTTTTTTCCAAATCTAGTTCTTAAGAACCCTTGCCTTTTTCCAAAGTTAATTGCTGCTATTAATAGAACTAATTCTAAAATACACTTTCTTTACATGTTTGAGGATTGAAAGGTTTATAAATAACACACTTTTTTTCACCAACCAAATTCAGAATTGACACACAGAGCCAGGAAGATGAAAATAAAATATCACCTTTGTTCCTGAAAAAGCTGTTGAAGAGTTTGCTTCAGATGGAAGGGCACAATGGGCTTGCTAACAATGTGTGACAGAATTAAAATTATGCACTATGTTAAGGAAGTACTGCAGTGCTACAATTACAGGCCTTCCCCACCCCTACCCCACAGTAGGCAGAAACAGTCCTGCTAAGTTACTAGATATCCATGAGCAGACAAGTACACATGTTCAATGCAAGCTGGGAAAACTGAGACTGGGATTAAGAAATGAGAATGCCCTATTTCTTCTTCTCAAACTCATCTGTCAAATTCCTCTTGCTCTGCTTACTTCTCCTCCCTCCAGAACGAGTGAGTAAAAATAGGAGAAGCTGGAAGTGGTAGGATGTCACTTCACAAGGCAACAAGAAGAGTGGAAATACATGTCTCCCCTGAATATTGGCTTTTATATGGAGGATTTAATATATTAAATTTTCCAATTCTCTCCTTACATGTAGATATACTCTCTGGAATTGGCATAAAGGAAGTAATTGTGCTCACCACTAATTATCAAGTCTCTAGTTTCCACTAATTAGCATAAATTTATCATACAAGGTACTATGTCAACAGTGGTGAGTGATACAAAGTAAGACACTGTTTATGCCCTCAGGATGTTTAAAAATCTAGTTGGAGATACTGGACTTGAACAAGTAAAATTAAACAATTAAGTATTTTAATAGCATTTCAAGATAATACTATGAAAGATGTCACAGGTCAGCACATAATTAACTTCCTCCTTAATTAATAGTAAAATAAGAATCCAGAAGAGGAAAAACTATTGATAGGCTGGGGTTGTAGGAAAATATTTTACTAAGTTGGTACGATTTGGGTGTTCAAAAATGGACCAGGATAGATAAGGAGGAGAGAAGAGGGAATAATATCAAGGTGGAAGAAGCCAGAAGAAAGATCATACCCCATGAAGCAACTGTTTCACAAGAGAAAGCTTACAACACAATATAAGAAATTTCCACCAAAGAACTAGGCATCAACATTCACTACCTAACTTGCTAACGGTGCGTCCCACACCCATGTTCCTCTGTGGACACACTGCATCCAGCCAGGCCTCAACTCTAGGTTCCCTCCAACAGCAGACCTGCTCAAACCTTGCTAACACTGGGCACACCCCCACCCTTGCACTTCTGTGGATCTGCCCCCTCCAATATGATCTTGGCCAGAGAACATCCAGAGTGGTGTCACAAGCTTAGCAGTGTGCAAGCAGCCCTGAAAGAGCCTAGTACCACTCCAAAGTGACTCCTGCCCCAGGGAAGAGGGTTAGATAAGCACACACAACAATCAGACTGTGGCCCCAGCAGTAGAATAGGGACAGACAGCTGGTCTGACTGTAGGTCCCACCCACCAACAAAAGCCTCTCAGGAGACAAAACAGGAAAAGTGCCCTGCAGTTTGGTGCTGCTGCATCTCTGGCAAATGCCCGGTCAGACTCTGCTCAAGCCCAAGGCAGCCCCAAACTGCCCCACTAACAATTCAAGATTGGACCAAACCTGACCCACAACAGGCAAGAGAGCCATTGCAGATGACTGGACTGAAGGAAAAAGTGGCTCAGCCATAATAGCAGGGTGTACATAATACACATAGAAGATAACCCACAGGACTTAAGAGTGGAGGATCTCAACAAGACCTTTAGCAAAGAGATAGAAAACATAAGAAAAATCCAATCAGAGATAAACTCAATAAATGAAATAAAAAATACACTAGGTGGAAACTATTGGAAGCAGAAGAATGGAAGCAGAAGAAGTGATCTGGAGGACAGAGTAATTGAAAGCAACCAAGCTGAACTGGTGAGAGAAAAAAAAATACAAAATGAAAATAGATTTAGGGAATTTTGTGACACAATCAAGCAGAATAACATTTGCATTCTAGGGATCTTAGAAGGAGAAGAGAAAGAAACGGAGGCAGAAATTTTATTTGAAGAAATAATAGCTGAAAACTTCCCAAATTTTGCAAAAAAAAAAAAAAGGAAAGAAAGAAATCAGATCCCAGAGGCATAGAGAACCACCAACAAAATCAACCCAAGGAGGTCCACACCAAGACACATAATAATTAAAATGGCAAAAACTAGTGATAAAGAGAGAATTTTAAAATCAGTAACAGAGAAGAAAACAGTTATATACAAGGGAAATTGCATAAGGCTATCAGCTGATCATTCAGCAGAAAGTTTATAGTCCAGAAGTGAGTAGCATGATATATTCAAAGTGCTGGAAGAAAAAAAAAGTCTGCAACCACAAATACTTTCTCCAGCAAGGCTATCATTTAGAATAGAAAGAGAGAGTTCAAAGGAATTCATGACCACTAAACCATACCTATAAGAAATGTTAAAGGGGGGGGGCCCTGGGTGTCTCAGTGGGTTAAAGCCTCTGCCTTCTGCTCAGGTCATGATCCCAGGGTCCTGGGATCAAGTCCCGCATCGGGCTCTCTGCTCAGCAGGGAGTTTCCCCCACCCTCTATCTCTGCCTGCCTCTCTGCCTATTTGTGATCTCTGTCTGTCAAATATATAAATAAAATCTTTTAAAAAAAAAAGAAAGAAAGAAAGAAAGAAATGTTAAAGGGGACTCTTTGAGTGGAAAAGAAAGACCATAAGTAGGAATAAGAAGTAGGAACCAAAAAGCAGTAAAAATAAGTATTATGGAGGACACGTATTGCATGGGGCACTGGGTGTTGTGCATAAACAATGAATTCTGGAACACTGAAAAGAAATTTAAAAAAATAAATAAAAACTTTAAAAAAAGAAAAAGGAAAAGAAAAGTATGAACCACAAAGCAGTAAAAATAAGTATATCTATAAAAATCAGTCAAGGGACTTGCAAAATAAAGACGTAGAATATGGCACCATATACCTAAAATGTGGGGAGGAGAGGAGTAAAGAATGGGTTCAAATTTAAGTGACCATCAACTTAATATAGACTGCTATATACAGAAGATGTTACATGCAAATTAAATGGTAACTACAAATCAAAAACCAGTAACAGATCTGCAAAAAGTAAACAGAAAGGAATCCAAGTACATCACTAAGGAAAATCAACTAATCATAAGAGAAGAGAGCAAGAGAAGAAAGGAAGAGAACTACAAAATAACCTTAAAAGGAATAACAAAACAGAAATAAGTACATACCCATCAATAATTACTTTGAATATAAATGGACTAAACCCTCCAATCAAAAGACAGAGGGTTATGGAACAGATAAAAAAGCAAGACCTGTCTATATGCTGTCAACAAGAGACTCATTTCAGATCTAAAGACATATGCAGATTGAAAGTGAAGGGATAGAGAAGCATTTATCATGCAAGTGGATGTCAAAAGAGCTGGGGTAACAATACTTACATTGGAGGAACAGACTTTAAAACAAAGACTATAACAAGAGACAAAGAACGACACCATATAATTATAAAGGGAACAATCCAATAAGAAGATATATCAGTTGTAAATATGCACCCAATGTAGAAGCACCCAAAGACATAAAGCAGTTAATGACAAACAAAAATGAAGTGATCATTAACAATACAATAATAGTAGGGAACTTTAACACCCCACTTACATCAACGGACAGATGGTCCAAACAGAAAACCAACAAAGAAACAGTGTCTTGGGGTGCCTGGGTGGCTCAGTGGGTTAAAGCCTCTGCCTTTGGCTCAGGTCATGATCCCAGGGTCCTGGGATCAAGCCCCACATCGGGCTCTCTGCTCAGCAGGGACCCTGCTTCCCACCCCCCTCTCTGCCTGCCTCTCTGCCTACTTGTGATCTCTCTCTCTCTCTCTGTCAAATAAATAAATAAAATCTTTAAAAAAAAAAGAAAAGAAAAGAAAAAAGAAACAGTGTCTTTCAATGACATTTTGGACCAGAGGGATCTAACAGATATATTCAGAACATCTCATCCTAAAAGAGCAGAATATATATATTTTTTTTCAAATGCACATGGAACATTCTCTAGAATAGATCACATATTAAGTCATAAAACAAGTGCCAATAAATTCAAAAAGACTGGAGTCATACTTTGCCTCTTTTCTGAAGACACTATGAAACTAAAAATTAACCACAAGAAAAATCTAGAAATAGTACAAATACATGGTGGTTAAATAACATGCTACTAAATAATGAATGGGTCAACCAAGAAATCAAGAAATTAAAAAATACAGGCAGACAATTAAATTGAAAACAAAACAGCCCAAAATCTTTGGGATGCAGCAAAAGTTCTTCTAAGAGGGAAGTTGATAACATTACGGGCCTACCTCAAAAAGCAGAAAAATCTCAAAAAAGCAACTTAATCTCACATCTAAAGGATGTAACAAACAAAACCTAAAACCAGGAGAAGGAAGAAAATAATAAAAATTAGGGAAGAAATAAAATAGAAACTAAAAAATAATAAAACAAAACAGATCAATGAAACCAGGAGCTGGTTCTCTAAAACCAATGAAATTGATAAACCTTTAGCCAATGAAATTGATAAACCTTTAGCCAGACATATCAAAGAGAGAGAGAGGGGGGACTCAAATAAGCAAAATCAAAAATGAAAGAGAATAAATGAAACCAACACCATAGAAATATAAAGGATTATAAGAATATTATGAAAAATTACATGCCAACAAATTGGACAACCCAGAAGAAATGAATAAATATCTAGAAACATATAACCTCACAAACTGAATCAGGAATAGAAAATTTGAATAGACCAATTACCAGCAATGAAATTGAGTCAGTAATCAAAAAACTCCCAACAAACAGAAGTCCAGGACCAGACAGCTTTATAGGTGAACTCTACCAAACATTGAAAGAGCTAATACTATTCTCTTCAAAGTATTCCAAAAAAATAGGAGAGGTAGGAAATCTTCCAAATTCATTCCATGAGGCCAGCCAGCATTACCCTGATACCAAAACCAGATAGATTCCAAAAGAAGAAGAAGAAGAAGAAGAAGAAGAAGAAAGAACTACAGTCCAATATCTCTGATGAACATAGATGCAAAAATCCTCAATAAGTATTAGCAAACCAAATCCAACAATACATTAAAAAAATCATCCACCATGATCAAGTGGGATTTATTCCTGGGATGCAAGTGTGGTTCACTATTTGCAGATCAATCAACATGATCATCACATCAGCAGGAGAAAGGATTTAAAATGATATGATCATTTCAATAGATGCAGAAAAAGCATTTGCAGTCAAATGCTCTGCCCCTGAGCTATACCCTCAGACAATCAGAAAAAGCATTTGATAATATACAGTATCTATTCATGATTAAAATCTTAAACAAAGTAGATTTAGAAGGAACATACCTCAACATAATAAGGGCCACATATGGAAACCCACAGCTAACATCATACTCAATGGTGAGAAACTGGAAGCTTTTCCGCTAAGATCAGGAACAAGACAAGGATGTCGACTCTCATAACTTTAATTCAACATAGTACTAGAAGTTCTATCCACACCAATCAGACAAGAAAAAGAAATAAGACATCCTAATTAGTAAAGAAGAAGTAAAATTTTCACTATTTGCAGATGACATGATACTATATACAGAAAACCCTAAAGACTCCACCAAAAAACAAAAAACAAAAAACAAAAACAACAAAAAAAAAAACTTCAAAGAACTGATAAATGAATTCAGGATACAGAATCAATATACAAAATCAATATATGAAAATCCATTGCATTTCCATACACTAATAATGAAGTAGTGGAAAGAGAAATTTAAAAAACGGTCCCATTTACAATTGCACCAAAAATCATAAAATGCTTAGGAAGAAACTTAACCAACAAAGTGAAAGTTTTGTACTCAAAAAACTTTAAAACACTGGTGAAAGAAATTGAAGATGACATAAACAGAAATATACTCCATGCTCATGGATTGGCAGAAGAAATATTATTAACATGCCCCATAATATCTAAAGCAATCTATAGGTTTAATGCAATCCTTATCAAAATACCAACAGCAGTTTTCACAGAGCTAGGACAAATAATCCTATAAACTTTGAATGGAAGCACGAAGACCTCAAATAGCCAAAGCAGTCTTGAAAAAAGAAGAAAAAACTGGAAGCATCACAATTCCAGATTTCAAGATATACTACAAAGCTACAGTCATCAAAACAGTATTGTAATGGCACAAAGACAGACACATAGATCAATGGAACAGAATAGAGGCTTTTCTTCCAGGCCTTTTCAATGAAGAGGGCTAGAAATATGTTATCATTTTAGGTAAGATATATCTTTTTAAGGTAAGATATATCATGAAATCAAATTTATATTTCTAATGTAAATTCAGAAATACAAAGCTTTTACCTTGCCTCATGTATGTTATATCTTTTGTCCTTTCTCCTAACCCAAAATCCTGTGTCCCAATAGTATAAACATAACTATTCACTTCATCCACACAATATCCAACAGCCTTAAAATTAAAATGCCAACACTACCAACTACAATATGATCACTGGGAAAAGTTTAAGGGTTTTGGTTTTTTTTCAGCTTTATTTTCTTTAAGGCATATTCCACTCCGGAAATATGGTCAAAGTAGCATGTTGCAAAGTCACTTAAAATAGTTTCTTTCAACATGGTTGTGCCACAAATTCAATACTCTGGTGATTCATTTATTTCATTTGGCTTTTAATTTCTAGAATCTCAATTTAATTTTGCTTTATAATTATGTGAATATTCACATTATTCCGAAATGAAATCTACAAAACAATGTTTATTCAGAGAAACATACATTTCTACCCTTGTCTTTTCCATCACACACACATACACACCCATTTGTATACACTCTGTTTTGGACTGATTTGTGTCCCCCCAAAAAAAGATATGTTAAAGTCATAACTTTAGTACCTGTAAATATGACCTTATTTGGAAATAAGATCTTTGTAGAAAGCAAGTTAAGATGAGGTCATACAGGATTAGAATGGATCTTAATTCAGTGACCAATATATTTATAAAAGGACAGAGAAGGAGATGTGGAATCAGAGACATAGACACACACAAGATGGTTGGGTGACTATGGAAGCAGAGATTGTAGTGAAGCAACTACAAGCCAATGAATACCGAGATAGCCAGCACCACCAGAGACAGGAGGGGACAAGTAAGGATTCTTCCATAGGGCCTCCAGAGGGAGCATGGCCCTGCTAGCACCTTGATTGTGGATTTTTAGCCTCCAGAACTGTGAAAGAATAAATTTCTGTTGTTCAAGCCACCCAGACTGACTTACTGATACTTTGGGTGGTAGCCCTAGGAAACATACACATCCACACACAACTACCCCATGTTCTTAGATGAGTGGTACCATATTACACACATTTTTCTCCATCTTGTTTTTTGTTTGTTTGTTTGTTTTTTACCTAATATATATATATCCTGAAGATTACTCATAATAGTATATAAAGATTTTCCTCATACCTTTCTACAGATGCACAGCACTCCAGTTTGTACATACACCTTAGTTCCCTCAACTAGTTAGTTCTCTTTTGGTCATAAGGTAGGATCTTTCTAATGTTTTGCTATTGCCAATAGTACTTTCAATAGGCTTCCAAAAGACCCTCTTATATTTTTGCCAGAAATTTTTGTGATAAGTTTTTAGGAATGGTATTCCTGGGTCAGAAGGTAAAGGCATACATAATATTGCTGAATATTACCAAATTTCCCTCCTGAAAGTTTTCCCAATTAGCATTTATACCAATCATGTGTGACTGCCTATTTCTCCACAGAGTCACCAACAAAGTACACTAGCAATGTCTGTATTTTTGCCAATTTGATAGGTGAGAAATGGTTTCTCCATGTAGTCTATATGTGAATTTCTCTCTCTCTCTCTCTCTTTTTTTTTTTTTGTTTCTATTTATTTATTTGACAGAGAGCAAGAGAAAGCACAAGTTGGGGGAGAGGCAGAGTGAAAGGGAGAAGCAGGCTCCCCACTGAGCAGGGAACCCAATGCAGGACTTGATCCCAGGACCCTGAGATCATGACCTGAGCCGAAGGCAGATGCTTAACTAACAGAGCCATCCAGGTGTCCCGTGAATTTCTCTTATTACGAGAAAGAACATCACTCATCAAGAAGTATGCAAAATGGAACACCTCTATGCGAATAGATTATTTTCCCATGGCGTCCCTCCTTGGTCAGGCTATAAGACTCTAATATCTCATACCTCCCTTTTCTTCTTTTGATGTTCAATATCAAATACATTTCAGATCAAAAACTACCTGTGTGATATTATTTTTAAAATTCTAAGAAGTCATCCCACCACATCAAAACTATATTAAACTTGTTCCACAAATGTTAATGTAGGACCTATTAAGAATCAGGAACTATACACAATTGTAAAGTAGTATACAAAATGAAATAGACAAGAAATCTCTCTCTTAAAACCTTACCACCTAGAAAGAAATATAGAAAACAATAGCTAAGTATATAAAGTTCCACATAACTATATAAAGTTATATAGGTGATACTAATATAAGCATGTACACATACACACACACCTAACATAATAAGGTATTATTAATAGAGCTGAAAAAGAATGGAGAGGAAGAATTAGTACAGAGGATTATCTCAAAATTTTATTTTTAAGGCACATTGATTTTTTTTTTTTCTAGCTGGGGGGAAGGGACAGAGGGGGGTAAGGGACAGAGGGAGAGAGAAAGAATCCTAGGCAGGTACCAAGCCCAGCGCAGAGTAAAGCACGTTTCTTTAAGACAATATATAACTCCATAAAAATAAATATTTCTGGAAATGATAAAACATCGGGCTATAGAATCATTCACACTTAATATAAATCAGCTAACCCAACTGTTTCTCTTGTTGCACTCACCTGAGATCTGCTGGCTTTCTGGATGAGGAATCTCCCTAAAAATAAAAGACCTGGATATGGTGTAAAATGAGAACATTTGACAATGAGAAAATAACAGAAGACTGTAAGTTGAACTAGAAAGGCTGTATAATATTGTACCCCCAGAATGTATTGGAGATGGGCCTTTAAAATGGTAATTAAAATGCAGCTGTTAGGGTGGGCCCTAATCCAATCCGACCAATGACTCTATAGAAAAAAAGATTAGGACTTACAGAGACACAGCAAGGACACATGTACACAGAGGTACGACCATGTGAAGAGGTAGCAAGAGTGACTATTTGCAGACCAACCAGAGAAGCCTCAAAGGAAACCAATCCTTGATCTTGAACTTCCAGCCTCCTGAACTGAGAAAAAATACATTTCTGTCGGGGTGCTTGGTTGGCTCCGTTGGTAAAGCATGCAACTCTTGATTTTGAGGTTGTTAAGTTCAAACTTTATATGGGCTATAGAGATTACTTAAAAAATAAAATCTTTAAATAAATATATTCCTGTTGTTCAAGCTACCCAATCTACGACATTTTGTTAGAGCCGCTTGAGCAGACTAAGACAGTGGGTAAGGCTAAATGAATACTGACTGTTCAACACAAATAAATAATGTCTTATGGGGGTAAAAAAGTGTTCAGAATTAAAATGCAATAACAGTACAAAGTAAGAGGTAAAGTGTTTTAAGATCCTAGGATTACTATGGAAGTAATAAAATTAAGTTTCGTATTAGACTGGCTAAAAAGACATGCTATAATCTCTGTAGTAACTACTTTTAAAAAATGACAGGACGTATAACTAACAATACAGGGAAAACATGCTATAATGAAAAATTTTCGTTTAATCCAAAGGAAGGCAATAAATGGGAGAAAAGGACCTATCTAACAGGTGGGTCCAACAGAAAACAAATAATAAGATGGTAGCTACAAACCCAAGTATTTCAGCAATTACATCAAATACAAATGGATGAAATATGCCAATTAAAACAGTGTCAGAATGGATTTTTTTTAACTATGTCTTTACAAAGAGATATACCTTATATATAAAATGCTTAGCATGATGCCTGGCATATGGTGTCCCTGAAAAGGAGCTGGTGGTAGAAGCTGTAATTAATATGATTGTGAGTGTAATTACCAGTTTCCTGAGGAACCAGGATGAAAGCCTGTCAGAAGATGTATAAAGGAGGATGTGGCTAGTTCACAATTGTGCCAATTATTGGTCCACAGAATAGACATTAAAAGTTCTCTCCATGAAAGCACAATATGAGTTGAAACCAATATTACATGATTTGCTTTAAAAAAAAAAACTCCCTTATTAAGATAAAGTATTACATCAATAGAATTTACACTGTGTTCAAACAACTGACTTATACATAATAAGAATTTAGAGGAAGTTCATTATCGCATGGTGACCATTTACAGATTTTAATTACTTCATCAAAACAAGAAGTTTCTTTTTTTCATATTTAGCTAACTTTAAAGCACTCAGAGGCTGACATGGTACTAGTTCAAAGTAAACTACTGCTCCAGATATTCGAGTCCAATTTTATAATCCAATATTAATGCTTCAAAGGTAATTACATGATTGCTAAATAGTCTTTCCCCAATGCAAATTTAACTTTAATCACAAAAAGTTTTTAATTTTTTCTTTAGGGAATTTTAGAATTAAATGTTTAAACTTTTGAGAAGAGAGTCTTTTATTTTTTATTTTGGAAAACTTCACTAACAGGAAACCTACAGAAAAACTGCATGAATAAAATGAGGAAACTCCTTGAAGTGATTCTTCAATTTCTGATGTTTGCTGTATATTCTCTCTCCCTACGTGTGTAGGGAGACACACACACACACACACACACACACACACACACACACACACACACGTGCATGCATGCATAGCAGTTGTTACTCTGCTGAGCATTTTGAGAATAAATTACAGACATCATCACTATTTACCCCTAAATATCTCAGTTTCTATCTCCTAAAAACAAGGAAATTTTCTTACATATCCACAATATGATTATCAAATTCAGGAAATTTAAACTTGATGCACTAATATTGTATACTGCACATATAGTATATTTGAAAATTGCTAACAGAATAGATCTTAAAAGTTCTCATCACAAGAAAAAAAATTGTAAGTATGTGTGGTAATAATTAGACTTATTGTGGTGATCATTTTATAAGATATAAAAATACCAAATCACTATGTTGTACACCTAAAACTGGTACAATGTTATATGCAAAATCATAACTTCAATTTTTAAATAACTTAGTTAAAAAATTAATATACTACCATTAACTAACAGAACTGATTTTTAAATTTTTGAAATCTAGCTCATATGTGATATCTTCAGGGAATTCTTTACTGTCTCCCCTTCCTTCCTGATCATTTTATTGATTCTATAATTTTAGTGTCATGTGTCATAGTCCAATTAATTTCCTTTCCATCTTCTCTCCTATCAGACCATGACATTCTGAAGGCCAGAAACTAGGTTTATCTATTTATGTGTCCCCAGTGCCTAGTATAGTGCCAAGCACTAGCAGACACTTGTAAAATATTTTCTGAGTGAATGAAATGAATGCATTACATATACTTGGTTTGCTTTTTTGTTTCTTTACCCAAAGCACTATATCACTGATGTATGTTTTAGTTTGTAGTCAACTTAAATATTGTATTCCTTGTCTGTTATATTAATTAGACATACTACATTGCTATACACTTACCATAGAATTTCAGTCTGTTTATTTATTTTTAGTTAAAAATCCTTCCAACCTCTGCTCAATCTACCTGCTACTGCCACAAACCAGCTACATTCTTAAACTAATATTTTTTGAAGGCATGTGAAGGATAAGTACACATCCTTGGGGCACCTGGGTGGCTCAGTGGGTTAAAGCCTCTGCCTTTGGCTCAATTCATGATCCCAGGGTCCTGGGATCGAGCCCCACATTGGGCTCTCTGCTCAGCAGGGAGCCTGCTTCCTCCCTCTCTCTCTGCCTGCCTCTCTGCCTATTTGTGATTTCTGTCTGTCGAATAAATAAATAAAGTCTTTAAAAAAAAAAAACACATGCTCATAAGAACTACAAAACACATCATTACAAAACAAGCAAACAAAAAGAGGTCAGAATTAATATTGAGGTATTTTAGGTTTCAAATTCTAATAATTCTTCCTCCCCTATCCATTTCACATAGTCAGAAATGGGATTGGAGAAGGCACCGGAAAAGGAGAGAAGAGGGGAAAAGGGTGCTACAGTTTAGTAATAAAAGCTGGACTGTGTGTCAACATAGACATCATTTAGAAGAGAGCAGGCCCGGGGTGCCTGAGTGGCTCAGTGGGTTAAGCCTCTGCCTTCGGCTCAGGTCATGATCTCAGGGTCCTGGGATCGAGGCCCACATAGGGCTCTCTGCTCAGCGGGGAGCCTGCTTCTCCCCCTTCTCTGCCTGCCTCTCTGCCTACCTGTGATCTCTCTGTCAAATAAATAAAATCTTAAAAAAAAAAAGAAGAAGAGAGCAGGCCCAACTATGTATGACAAAAGAGAAAAGAAATGTTAAATAGTGGCTTCCATTTACCTCCATATCTTGTGGATCTAAAGATTCTATCAAGAAACCTTCATCGAATGATGTCTACTGTCCAATTCTCTGGTATGTTTCGAAATATCCTGTCTTATCTTCCTGTCTTATCTTCGCAACAAACACACAGCATCACTGCCATTATCATCCCCTTCTATAAATAGAAGAGGTTTAGAGATGCTACCTGAATTGCATGCAGCCACACAACTATTGTAGCATTTTACTGAGTCTAAGTCAACTTGATTACTCACCATTATTTTATGTTCCTCTAAGAAAGAAAAAATGCTGAAAGTTAAACTACGACAATATGTAAAAATGTTCTTGATTTTAGAATACGTCTTAATTTCAGACAAGTTAAAAAATGGGTCTTCAAATTGGTGAAAGAGGACAAGTGGTGGAGCTGGGACTTGAACATTGGTCTGTTCCTCCTTTGAGCTCAGTGCAAAGCAAGCACCTACCTCGCTGAAGTCAGATAGAAACCAAGAGTTTATATCAGGGCAGAGTAATGGGTACTGCTGATTCCAAAGGCTGAGTGGCTTTGAAGAAAAAGTGACATTTTTGACCATCCACCTGGAGGAGAAGTATCAGGTTTTGCCTGCCTTAGGGGAAGATGAGCTTCCACGCCTAACAATCGAAAGGTTTGAAAGGAGATCTAGGGAAAGGCACACGGGAGAGAGATTATTTTCTCACCACAACATGACGGACAGCTGCAGGCAATGGATCTAGCACCTGAAGGCCTTGACACAGAAAGGTGCAGAGACTCACCCAGGAGTGCGATGCATCAGGGCAGAATTTAAATTAAAATGTGGAGTTTCTCACTCCCAGGCCTGTGTGGGTCCACTTTGGCATGCCGCTTTCCCTGCACAACTGTGATTCCTGCTGAATAATTGAAGCCCAGGCTTTGTCCATATCAGGAATATTACTGTTTGATTTTGTGGTCCCAAAGGGAGAGCTGCAAACAGCTGATGCCTCTGCTGGTACTGAAATTGCTGCAGAATGTGGGAATTTTTCTAGTTTTCTGCTGGAAAAATCTCTAGGCATATTGCACTTGAGAAGCAGGGGATTCTTGAGGTTTAAAAAAACAGTGCAGGGGTATATGGGTGGGAACGGCAAGAGGCTGGTGAGGTGCTTTTCTGTAAGACAAAATTGCATCTAAGCAATATATCGTTAAAAAAATTTTAATTATAAATGGAATAACCTAGCCCCTAAGGAATAGAGAAAATGCAGAATAAGTTCCTGATAATGGAAAGATGTGAATTCTAATTTGCATACCTACCAGGGAATACTGTTCACATACAAGGGCTATAAAAACAAGCTCCAGGGTGCCTGGGTGGCTCAGTGGGTTGAGCCTCTGCCTTCAGCTCAGGTCATGATCTCAGGGTCCTGGGATCGCGTCCCGAGTCGAGCTTTCTGCTGGGCAGGGAGCCTGCTTCCCTCTCTCTCTCTGCCTACTTGTGATCTCTCTCTGTCAAATAAATAAATAAATAAATCTTTAAAAAAAACAAGCTCCATGCCCCTCATCTCACTCCAAGAAAAAGAAAAGAAAAAAACCACAAAGGCTGTTACAAAAGATAACTTCTCCAAATAGACATCTCCAGATGTGAATTCACAAATGAAGAACATTGGGTGTAGTACCATCATATGAGTAAGACCCGTGATCTCAGCCCAACAAATTCCCCCATGGGTCACAGAGCGGAGGGCAGTGTCAAGTCCAACAGGAAAGCTTGTGTTCTTTGCCACCTATGTCTGCAAACTCCCCTCCAAAAGGTTTAGTAGTTATTTCTCACAGAAATACTGTTGATCAAATATCGATGCTTTTTATCATATCTTAAAAAATTTTGAAACAGAGGCACAGAAAGATTCAAGGATTTGCCTTAACAAAAACACAAACACTTGAGTTCATCAAAATTACCAGCTTGAGGCAACAGAACATAAGCAAAACATTTCTTCATATTTGATGATGAAGAGCTTGATGAGAAAATAGAATTCTAGACCCAAACTTATAAAAAGGCATGAGAGTCTGAGATCCCCCAAAGCCAAGACAAAGGTTTTCATTCACACTTGCCTTTCTTTTTTTTTAAAGATTTTATTTATTTATTTGACAGACAGAGATCACAAGTAGGCAGAGAGGCAGGCAGAGAGAGAGAGGAGGAAGCCGGCTCCCCGCTGAGCAGAGAGCCCAATGCGGGGCTCGATCCCAGCACCCTGGGATCATGAACTGAGCCGAAAGCAGAGGCTTTAACCCACTGAGCCACCCAGGCACCCCCACACTTGCCTTTTTATTATCTCATTGCCATAGATAAAGTACAGAATTACATATAAACCTTGACTATCTAACAAAAATAGACAAACAAAACAAGGATGGCTTAGTTTATCTTCCAAAAGAGAGTAGCAGGATCATGGGATCCAGTGGGGCCCCTCATTAGGCTCCCTCCTCCAAGGGAAGCCTTTGCCCACTCCCCCTGCTTGTGTTCCTTCTCTCACTGTCTCTCTCTCCGTCAAATAAATTAATAAAATCTTAAAAAAGTAAAAGAGAGTAGGTACGTGGAGTGAGTAAAGGTGAAAATTAGTGAGGAATTTGTTTGAGGGCTGAAGCAAACGAAAAAAACAAGTGTAAAGATTCTGCAACTGCCTGATGTTATGCTTTCCATTAAGGGAGGAGACCTGAGTTTAAACTCCATCTCTATCATTTCTAGCCGTATGAAGCCTGGCAACTCACTTGCCCACTCTGTACCTCAGCATCCTCACTGTGTGGCGGAGGGGAAAATGCCCAGGGCACATCCTTGCGGAGAGAGAAAAGGCAGTAGCAAAACGTCTGCACATCGTGCCTGCTGCACTCAATGAAGGTGAGTTGAACATTAATCTGGGAGCCAAAAAGAAATGTATTTTGCAGACAGCAAAGCAGTCAGAGAGGCAGCTTTGAATAAGAGTCCTTTATCTCAAAATATTGTCGGCAGGAAAAACTCTTCCTCATTTGCTGGCTGGCAAAGAAAGAGTAACTTGAAGGCAAAGTCTACTTTTATTTTATTTTATTTCATTTCATTGGAGTATGTGCCTGTTTTTCATTTGCATTTTGGTTTGGGGCTTGTTTTTATTTTTGTTGGTTGGTTGGTTTGGTTTCATTTTTCTGGTGTGTGTGTGGTGCCTACCACATATTAGGTGCCCGGTATTTGTTGAATGTAATTTTAAAAGGGAGGAATTTGGTCAGGGACCTTGTCTTCCCTGTGATATACTGTATTCCCAGGATTTATCACAATGCCACGCATATATTATATTTTCAATGAGTATTTGTTGTATGTCCAAGTATTAGCTTTTAAAATAAGAACTTTTCAAGTTTTTTTTTTCCCTATTACATTTTTATATTACCTTTCTGAATTTCGTTTTCACTACTAGGGCCCTCTTCCATTATAACAGTTATGGCCTCTCTGTAGTGAAATAGAAAATCCCAGGCCCTAACTGACTCTCAGTACTTTCTAAAACTTTATTGTCTTACCAATATTACAAAACTGTCCATAATAAAATATTTCGTCCAGCTGTCTCCCTATTTGTCTCTCAACTCTTTTCACCATAACAACCCACCTCCCTGAGCTCCTACCACATTATGCAAGCAGCCCCATAAAAGTTCCAAGAGCATCTGAGTCCTCCCAACCTCTTGACCCAAGTCCACAAATTAAATTTATGTTTCCTCTCCCAGAATCCATCTGCACACTTAAATAACAGAAATGCCACATAGCAGAGAGGAGAAAGGAACTCCCATCTTTAATGATGCCTCAGTCACAAGAGAGGTTATCAGAATTCTCTGAATCTAAAGGGAATGAGTCTTCCTTCCATGAGGAAATGGAGCACACCAGAGAAAAGCAATCACAGGTCACTTACTAGCTGTGACCCTGGGCAAGTTACTGAACTGCTCTCTGTCTCAAGTTCCTCACCTTAAAATCGAGATAATGGTACCTCCCTCACAAGGTTCTTATGAGGATAAAAAAACCTTATGAAGGTTCTTATGAGGGTTATCTTTTAAGACACTTCAGAGGAGACATTCAATAAGTTCTATTAAGTATCTGGTGGGTTTTGTTTTGTTTTTTTCCAAAAAATGTCAAAGAAGGTTTCTAATCAATGATAAAGTGGTAAAAAAAAAAAAAAAAAATGTCTTGGCAGTTGCCTCCTAAGCCACAACAGTCACAACTGCACATAAACAATGCTCACAAGAATAAACACATACCTAAGTCATTCCATAGATGCAGGGGATCAAGGCAGAGACAATGTCTGTCCAAGCTCACATGTTGCATGAGGCAGAGACAAGGATACTAAACATCCCTCATCCTGTGACTAAATGGGTAGCTTCTGCCGCTTTACCAGTGACAGCTATGGTCCCATTTTAATCCCCCTTCTCCCCTGATAAAACACTACCAGGTTATCTAGTCGTCAGACTACCAGTACCCACCCAACACTGGCCTCTGCTTCTTTAAATGCTCCTTAGGATTACCCGGCGCAAGCCTATATCCTACAATAAGGCCTTCCAAGTGGTTCTTAGCAACTTGCCCTAGAGTTCCCTGAGGGACATCATCCCTGATAGCAGCAAATAAGCAAACTTAACTTAGGTTTGGCTCTAGGTGTGTTCCTGGGGTTCTCTATCTGGTGGACCATAGAGTATGTGTTCTTGTTGTTGTTTTGTTTTTTAAGTAGGCTCCATGCCCAACATGGGCCTTGAACTCACAACCCTGAGGTCGAGTCTCGTGCTCTACTAACTGAGCCAGCCAGGTGCCCCATGGTGGACCATAGAATAATGCTCCTAACAACAACAAAATCAACAGCTATTACTTATTGAGTGTTTGCTCTGAGCCAGAGACCTTCCAAAGTTGCTATACACGTGTTAACTTTGAATCCTCACAACAATCTGTGTTCTAGCCTAGAGAAAAGTAGAATAACGTAAGGAAGCAGAGAAGTCAGGATTCAAACCCGGTCTGTCTGACAGCTGATGCTCTCCGTGCCTGCATTCCCCTGCTTCCCTGAAGAGAGGGCAGGCAGTTGTCTAGGCAGGCTTGATATCCTGTCTCTTAAGTTGGAATGGAGCCCAGCACACTCCAATTCTGTTTGATTATTTCTGAGCTGGTGTTTATTGTCAAAGGGATAAGAAAGAGAAAAAGGAAATGCAACATCCCTTCAAATGGAGTACAGTTTCACGTTGCATTTGCAAATACATAAGCTTTGAAAATGGGGCTATTGGTCTTAAGTTTGGAGCTTACAGGCACCTGGGTGGCTCTGTCGGTTAAGCATCCAACTCTTGATTTCGGCTCAGGTCATGATCTCAGGGTCTTGTGACTGAGCCCCACATTGGACTCCACACTGAACGTGGAGCCTGCTTAAGATTTTCTCTCTCCCTCTTCCTCTCCCCCCCTTCCATGCGCACTGGCACGCTCTCTCTCAAATTAATTAGTTAATTAATTTGGACCCTTGAACAGCTTCTCAGATGAGGAAGCAGGATACAATAGAGGAAGGAGACAGAGTGGACTGTGAAATCTAGGAGCGCTGAGTTCAGTCCGACTGCAACCCTTCTAATAATGTGGACTTTAGGTGAGTTACTTAACCCCTCCCTTTCCTACCCCTCGTGGAAAATGGGAAATCTTGGTACCTGCAAAGAGGGCTTGCACAGCTTACACATCCTGAGAAACTGTAAAAGGACCAAAAGTGTCCTTTTTGTGGTCTCTGAGAGTCACAGAAGTCAGCAGGATCAGGAATGAGGCAGGAAAGGGAAGGCAAGGAGAAAGCAGCCATTTTAAAATGAGGCAAGATCTTGCCCGAGATCCTGTGCCTCCTCATCCTAGAAGCCAACAGCACAGAGAAACAAATTAATAATGTTCTAGTTTCAGGACACTCTAATTTTTAGGAACTATAAGAATTCAGACCCAGAGGGGTTTCAATTCACACCCACTGGACAAGACATTTTCATCTCTGTGATAATCCTGGAGACTATATAAATGGGCTTCTGAAAGAGAATGGCAAAATATATACATATATATATATATATATATATATATATATATATATGTCTATCTGAAAAGAAAGCTGTAATTACTACCATAAATGAACAATTCCCTATATTTGCCACAAATCTCTCTTTAATGAACTGCATCCTATTCATTAAATGAGAGGAAAAAAATATGAGGACAGGAAATGGGAAGGGGTGGGGTAGGGGGACTGGAGGGAGGGTGGCAGAAATCACTTTATTTCGAACAGGAGGCAGAGAGACACAAATACAATCAAAGGGGTTAATCTAATCCCTTTGTGAGGCACTGAGTCAGAGAACAAGACAAAAACAAACCTGTGATCTGGAACTTCCCAAGCCCCCACTCGGGGGGATTAATGAGGAGTACACGGCTGTGAAATTACGTGCCCTCTGAGTCAGGAAAATGGTCCTACTGGTGCATGACCTTGAAATGAGGGGACGCAAACTTCACCTGATCCACAATTACCAAGCCCTGGGAGGAGGGGCTCAGGGAGAAGAGAGAGGACGTGAGACTGGGCAAATGTTCAGAATGTGAAAACCCACAAACCTCAACCAACCTGAGGCTTGAAGGGGGATCGAAACACAACATGAAATATTCAGAGGACTTTCAAAGGATGTTGGCACTTGTGTGGAAGCATGAGGAGGCAAGCCTGTCCTCTTTATTTACGCAAAGTGGATATTCTGTGGCTGTTGTTATGGACTTAGCGATGTTTGTCTCTGTTCAATTTTCCCTTTGCAATGAAAAATTGTTGCGAGATGATTTCTAGTCTTAGCTGCTTTACATGACAGTATTATCAAGGATTCATCAAGAGGCCATCTGTCGAATTTATGAAAAAAATATGCAAAAACAAAACAGATGAAAAGGAAAGAGCAAGACAGACTGGTCCAGGGGAAGATAGATGTGGCAGCATGTGCCTCCGTGTGAAAATTACAGCATTTAAATGCTGCGGAATAAATTACTGTGCCGAAAACTTAGTGATGCTCTCCCACTGTAGACGCTGCCCTTACCATAAGAACATAATGAAATATATCACATATCAGATCACCCTTTCCTCAGACTATTACTATATTCTAATGAAAAATTAGGAGAGGAGAGACACATAAACCTCAAATGGGAGGGATGAAAATGAGCCAGAGTGGATTTGCTCTAGTATCAAGCCATGAGAAGCTTCTCCAAAATGCACAGTCCATATGGAAATAAGAGCTTTGCCCCCCTATTTATTAGAAATTCAATAAAATAAATTACAGATTGTGTGAAAAACTGAAATAATATACATTAAAATGACAACGAGGCTGGCCAAGCTTACACCCAAATTAGATGGGCTGTAAAAACAATGTATTTCAGAAAGGAAATAGGAGGGGACATAAGGATACAGACGAATGACCAGAGCTGCGGTGTTGCCCCCTGTAGGCGAGACGCAGAACCACAGCCCACAATGTCCGCTTGCTCCTGAGGAAGGAGCCCGCAAGCAACTTCGCCAGATCTGAGCCTATGGGGACAGACACCTAGCAGAGCACAGCAAGGGGGCAGCCCCCTTTGAAGTCTGTCTCCAGGCCCTAACTCTCCCACTGGCTTCCTCCTCCCGTCCGGGGGCCATGTTCCTTCCCAGTCCTCGCCATCTCCCCTGCCCCTCCTAGAGTTTGATCAATAAGAAAACTTCTATTTTAGTGCCTTAAGGAGATGTTAAGCAGTGCTGCTAAATAATGAACTAAATTATAAAGGTCCAAACACACAATAAAGATAATAGTCGGCATGGGCCCCTAAATTTCAAAGGAATGAGAGAAAAAAGCTAAGTCCTATCATACCAAAAGCCAATGAGGGTAATGAGCCCACAGTGGAAAATGGTGAATTATAGTATTAGCCAACGTTAGTCAGTGCTGTGAGTAAATAATTTATAAATATGTAAATAAATAAAATATAAATAAATAAATAAACTAATTTAACCCTTGCACTAACCCTATGAGATAATTTACCATTTATTACTGTTCCTCATTTCACAGACAAAGAATTGAAGCACAGAGAGATGTAAGCATCCCATCCAAAAATCACACAGCTATGGTGCAGAGATTTGGGTTCGGTGCACGTGCTCCATTCCACCAAAGTGTGATGCCTCCCATTAGGAAGGCAGCAGAGGTACCTCATTTATTTTGTTTGAAATGTTACAAGTTCTTCAGTCAAGAACTGTAAGAATAAAGATATCTCTATGAACTTAAGTTAGACCGTATCACTCCTGAGACCATTACAAACCACAATCCTAAACAGCCCCAGCTCTCTCTCCTAGTTCACTCTTTCTGATAAGTGGAGGATACATATTGAGAAGTGTTCCCTTCTATTATGGGACTAAATACAATAGAGTAATGATAATAAAGGTAAAGAAATTTTAAAAATAAAGGCCAAGAATACTGTGTCGACAAAAGATGAAAGGTGAAAAAAGAAGCCCACAGGTCTGGTATAAGGGAATTCCTTAGAACTAAATTCAGGATGCTCTCCACTTTCGCTATCCATACTGGGAAATCCTGAAACATTTTAGATCTACGGTACAGGAGTTTATAAACACTTTATCAATATAACCCAAAAGTCTCTGATCTACAATGAACATCTGATTAAATATTTCACATCTGAACAAAAGCCATGTGTATTTATTAAATCAAAGACTTCCAAGGGAGAAAATATGATTTTGAAAATGAAAAATAATTTCAGTATGCAAGTAGGCAAATAACACTATAGACCCTATATAAGACAATATTATCTGTGCTGGTCCTGGTAAAACATTTAAGTTGAAGTTTTCTTCTATGTATACTTCCAACATAAACAGAAAGTTGACCGAATTTAATTCAGCACCTTATTTTATTTTCAACTTCGCTTTCACCTTTTATGGAATTATGATTATCTGTAAATAAGCACTGGAGTATATCAATTCAGGAAGGTTTCTGGTCTCAACTGAGCTGTTACAGGTGGTAACGAGACTAACCACTTCTTTTGAAAAACACCAATCGGATATTCAATAAGAATGGGTCTTCCCATGGAAGCATCTCAGCCACAGCTAGGCTGGGTGACATCACGAGTCATCTGTTCCTCCCTTCTTTTACTCTCTCTTACAATAGACATTGGCAACACTTCCTAAACATACAAAAACCAATTTTTATGTATTATTTTTCAAAATACAAGTATACTGGGATCATACTCATTGGGCATCTCATGTAAGCCCAGCCCTTAACCCTAAATTAACATGCCCCCAAAACTGGGAACAAGACGACAGACTGACCCTCTCATACTTGCTACTAACAAGTCCTTTGGCTTAATAAATCAAAATATCTATACTGATATAAGTAGCTTAGACTCAGCCAGATCTTTCCAATGAGTGATTTAGCCCAGGACATAGCAAAACTACGTCCAGCTAGCCAGTAGCCTTAGACAAATTTGTAAGTGGCACAAAATATTTTATCTACCAGAAGTGTTTATCCAAACACTTTCACTCTTCTGTCTCCTAAATCACCAGACCAGGAAGCACCCCAGTGGCCAAACATGAGCCGTGCATACATATCTTCATAAACAGGTATGGAGAGTTGGCCTCTGGCTGTCCTAGATCCCAGTACCTGGGATTACTCTCCATCCAGAAATCCATTGGTAACTTATATTTGATCAGTTTCTGTATGTGTGTAAGTGTAAGTTTGCTCATTGAATTGCAACCTGGCTTCCTTCACCTGTCCTTGACTCACAGTCCCTGATAGTTGCTGAAAAAGTATACAGTATACATGAATTCACACAGACATCACTCCACACAGCTATTCCTGAAATACTAGCTCTTCTTGCTCTTCCATTATTTCAATTTTCCTTTACTTCTGTCTCTACTTACCATTTACTTACACTCTTATTAAATGAGATTTATATTTTGATAGGCCTCCATCCAGAAGTTTATTTGAAGCAGTTACTGATGATGCTTTCCCCTCCAAAATGCCCTTGTATTTCCCATCCATCAACCCAGCTTCCTTTGGTCTCCTTTTAAATTAACCTCCTCCAGGAAGCATTCTTTGATTACCCTCACCCACAATGATCACTACTCTCTACTGTTGTATTTTTTTTTCTCATATGGAGAAGCTACTTATGTATTCTTTATACACAAGGCCTTAAACATCATTGTGTTTATTGGATTGAAGAAATGCCTTGATTTATTTTTGTAATTTATCTACTTAACTAAAATTCATTTATAACATTTGTAAGTTAATTAATTTATAACATTTCTCCTATGTGAATATAAAAGTAAACCATTCAGGGATACTATCCTTCAACTTATAGCAGGAAAAGACGTAACATAATAGGCATTTCAAACTTGATCTGTCCCAAATAAAACTCTTATTTTTTATTCCCAGAAACTCTCCCTCTCTCAGCATTCATTGTCTCTAAAAATGTTTCCATCATTCACCCAGTTTCTTAAGCAGGAAATCCTGGATCATCCTTGCCTCTACTCTCTCTTGCTGACTCACTACTGGCATTTCTGAACACCCTTGTTACACCACCATCTGTAAAATGAGAAGAGCAATAATCACTAGCTTCAATTTTGGGGCAGGCTGCGATGCCTCTTTTGCATGTGAAGATTTTACACACACATACACACCCAAGAAAAATTCATAAAATGAAAAATAGTAATAGTGAGAACTAAACAGAGACTGAAGATAACAGTTTCCAAAATATTCTAAGTTACTGTATTTCACTGGGGGGGAGGTATTTTTATAGAATATACTTCAAATATTGAAGCATCTACATTAAGGCTCCTATAATTATATCCAAAAAATATAGATATAATAACCCCTAACATCTGTATGGGGCTAAACATGTGTCGGTCCTATCTTAGTTTAACGATAATATTTTATGATTGTACTGTAGTTTACAATGGCTTTCATGCCCCTCATGTCATTTCTGCCTTACCACAGCACCATGACAACTATGACTGCATTTTACAGATAGACGTGCTGGTTAACTTGCCCAAGGTCACTTAGTGT
The DNA here is from genome assembly GCF_002288905.1 of Enhydra lutris kenyoni. Taxonomy (NCBI): domain Eukaryota; kingdom Metazoa; phylum Chordata; class Mammalia; order Carnivora; family Mustelidae; genus Enhydra; species Enhydra lutris. The sequence goes on along the minus strand of NW_019154125.1, from coordinate 2,060,050 downwards.
GTCATTGCTGAAATTCATCCAAGAACCTCAGTTTCCCAATGCCTGGTACAGTGCTCATGCTATTAAAACTTTCTCTGGGGGCACCTGGGTGGCTCAGTGGGTTAAGCCTCTGCCTTCGGCTCAGGTCATGGTCTCAGGGTCCTGGGATCGAGCCCCACATCGGGCTCTCTGCTCAGCAGAGAACCTGCTTCCCTTCCTCTCTCTCTCTGTCTGCCTCTCTGCCTACTTGTGATCTCTGTCTGTCAAATAACTAAATAAAATCTTTAAAAAAAAAAAAAAAACTTTCTCTGGGCAATCCTTACCCTATGAAATCGGTAGAAGATCCCAAACATGTATGTATTCACACATACACACTACACATGTGTGTACCTACACACACGTGCACACACATACACACACACACATATACCCCCATACTGAGTTTCTTTTTATTTTTAAAGATTTATTTATTCATTTTAGAGAGGAAACAGGAGGAGCAAAGGAAGAGGGAGAGAGGGGATCCCAAGAAGACTCCCCACAGAACACAGAGCCCAGTGCGGGACTTGATCCCATGACCTGAGATCATGACCTAAGCTGAAAGCAAGAGTCAGACGCTCAACCAACGAAGCCCACCCAAGTGCCCCCACTGAGTTTCTTTATGGTCACCAAAGAGTCAGGCTCTTTCAGGAGGCCCACAACCACCGATGAATTCAGTGATTTGCCTGCCTCGCTCCCTAATAACAAGGGTATTTCACGAGAAAGCTGAAAGGTATCACCTAAGACCCCGTTAACAAACATTAAATTAGTTTCCCAGTGCACGACGCCACCCCACAATGGAGTCACTGACACCAATAAAGGAGGCTGCCCAGCGTCCTCAGCCGGGCTCCTGGAGGAGAGAGATCTCAGCCTCAGGCAGAGCAGCTCGTGACGCCAGAGCTATAAGGCAAACATCCTGAAGAGCAGTCCTGGCCTCGGGTTGTACTTGGGTCCATTTTGTTCCTTTTAAAGCTACTGCCTTTAATAGAACAAATCTCTTTTGATCTGTGCCTGCTCAGCATGTGGAGAGAGGCTGAGAGAGTTTGTGTTATCTTAGTTTAATAACTGTTACACCAAATAAACACTATGCACAGCACTCAGCCTTCTAGAATCGGAAAATAAATCATCACCAAAAAGCTTATTTTACAAACCCACAAATCATTAGAAATATAAATGCTTTCCTTTCTATTCCCATGTTTTAATAAAGACTCCCCCCCTCTTTTTTTTCAGACTCACTCAATTACAATATCACTATCAGTTCACATTACAGGTTAGAGATATGGCGCTTAATGTATGTAGAGCCAGTCCTCCTCTCCTAATAACCTGTCATTCCGGGGATTTGAATGTCAGAACACAGCCTGCCGCGGTAATGCTAGTCGGCAGCCCGATGATGAAAACTTTGGACAAATCATGAAGAACATTCCAGATCCACATCGTCGGAAGGTTACCGGGGAGAGCCTTTCATTCTGCTTTGACCCCTTGATCTGACAAGTGACACCTACAAAATGAACAGCTCTCCAACTTAAATTGTTTAACTGTAGCCTGATCAGTTTTATTATCTTGCTAATCCGGATATCAGCCGTTTCATCAGAATGGAAGATATGCATATCATGAATTATTTTGACACGGGGACCTTTTAATTTTTGCCAGCAATATTTCACTGCCCCAATCAGGGCCTGCAGTCACTGGTGCCGTTCGCCTCCTGGGATGTCAGAGGACAGCGCACTCCTGACAGCACCAAATCATCCAGGAGCTGGAACGAGCCTTCGCTGCAATTATTATTGTCTTCCGTAGTCATGCATTTCATTACAGCGCAGGCAGCCAGGGCCTTGGGGTTCAGCGCAGCCTTCTCCAGGAAGCTCTGCCATTTTATGGGCTTGCGGAGCTCTGGGGTGTGATTTCCCCTCTCCTTCCCCTCAGTAGACAAGGCGAGGTGAATTTCTAATAAAAACAAAACACGAGGCCGGCACTGCGGGAAGAGCAAGCTCAGTACAGGACATTAAGCAGCAGTGAGGCAGCGTGAATGGCCCACTTGAAGTTTATGAAAGCAGTGGTTAATCAGCAATATGGTTTGCTACAGAGAGAAATAAAGAACAGTTTATCGGGGTGGGGTGGGGGGGCAACACTCCTTTCTAAATTGCAAAGTGCTCAGAACGCTTTCTTAAAGAAAACTCCCTTTTCCCCTAGGTGTGTTTCTTAATTTCTCTCTCCCCTGTGGATCATTTTCTCCTTTTGAATTTCCATCCTAAGAGGATCCAGCCCCCGTCGAAGCCTGGCCCGCATGGTCTGCATCACCGACCTGTGCTTTGGCACTGTGCCATCATCTGCACGGAACAGCCTCTAGAAAAGCGCTGTCATCTTTACTCTGAGGTGATTACAGAGCCTGTCGCTCATCGAAACTCAGGGCACCTTCTTTCTAAGTATCCGTGGGAGAAAGTTTGTTCTAGTCTCACCAACAATTGATCCATGTTTACCTTGAGGGCACTGGGAATTATATACTTTATTAGGCTTCCTTTTCTTGAGAAGACTGCTAGAAACCTCAAAACTAAATTTGCTATTCCTCAAATTATTAAACATAGAACTACCCTATGATCCGGAAACTCCACGCTGGGTATACATCTGAAAGAATTGAGAGCAAGGACCCAAACAGATACTTGTTCACCCATGTTCATAGCAGTATCATTCATAACACAAGAGGTGGAAGTAACTTAAGTGTCCGTTGATGGATGAATGAATAAACAAAGTGCAGCATATACGTACAATAGAATGTTACTCGGCCTTGAAAAGGAGCGAAATTCTCACACAGGCTACAACATGGATGAACATTGATGAACGAATGCTAAATGAAGCAAGCCAGTCACAGAAGGACACAAGCACTGCATGACTCCACTTCCATAAGATATCTAAAGTAGTCAATTTTATAGAGAGAAGTAAAATGGTAATTGCCAGGGGGGCCTGGAAAGAGAGAGAGATAGGAAGTTATTGTTTAATGGGTAGAGTTCAGTTTGGGATGATGAAGAAGTTCTGGACGTGGACAGCAGTGATGGTTGTGGAACAATGTGAATGTCCTTAGTGTCACTGAATGACACACTTTAAAATAGTTAAAATGATAAATTGTATGGTATGTTTCTTTTACCACAATTTTATTTTATTTTATTTTTTTAAAGATTTTATTTATTTATTTGACAGTGAGAGAGGGATCACAAGTAGGGGAGAGGCAATCAGAGAGAAAGGGAGAAGCAGGCTCCCCGCAGAGCAGAGAGCCTGATATGGGGCTCAATCCCACGACCCTGAGACCAACACCTGAGCTGAAGGCAGAGGCTTAACCCACTGAGCCACCCAGGCACCCCTATTTTACCACAATTTTAAAAAAATTAACTTTGCAGCCAATCTCTAGCAAAAGTATTGAATACATACTTGTCTCATTACTGCCTTTATTTCTTCTCCTTTATTCCTTTTCCTACGTTTACATTATCTTTGCTTTATTTTCCTCACCAACTCTTTTAAAATATTATTTTATTGTTGTGTGTTGGTTTTTATAGTACAATGACTTAAAAATTTTTTTTGGCAGAACAAGGAAGGATTTCCTATTAAAGTACACTCAGTCTAGCATGACAAAGCTGTTGGTGATTGTGTCCCAGAGAAGGCGTGAGAAATACATATTTCTGAAGTCCATTAGTGACACTGAGATAAGAAGGGAAACCTCTGAGAGGGAAGACTTCCTTTTCACTCCTCCTTGAGTTGGAGGGACCCCTCCCTCCCCGGTGCCACCAGAAGACTTCGTACAGAGCTCCCCTGGGCCCTTTCGCCCAGCCCAGTATCAATATACGTCACTTCTCTCCCCCACTGCCAGCCAGCCTCGTGAGCATTCTACCTCGCAGAGCCTCATGCTCAGAAGGGAGCTTGGCTTAGTGTTCTACTGTGAAACAGTGAATTTCTTAATAACTTCTTAGCGAAGAGCTCCAAATTTTCATTTTGAACCACACAAATCCTGCAAACTCGCAAATTATGTGGTTGGTCTTACCTCCCCTAGACAGTGAGCATCTCTGGGGAAAGAAACCCATCTAACTTTTCTTTGAATCACCAGTCCCAACCCCAGTGCCTGATAGGCAAGTCCACGGAGAGAGTCAATAAATATTTGTTGCACAAACAATGATGGAAACTATAGGAAGCCCTTGTTTTCACAGTTCTAAGTATCCCTTCTTCAAGATCACATATCAAACCTGCTCCAGAAAAAGCCTGCAAACACAGGAAGGACAGGCTTCATGGAGGAAAAGGAAGATTTATGGTCATGACCAAGAATAAAGAGGACACCGTGCCCCTTAATCTTTCCTAGGTTGGAATCCACACATAGGATTCATCTTTGATGTGAGGAATGCGCTGTTTGTTGCAGAGCTCGAGTGGTTGTACCCCAAGCTCCAGCCTCTTCAAGACAGAACCTTGTACAGATTCTTCTCATATTGACAATGTTTTTTAAACTCTCCAGAGATGTGATTTTCACAGCTTCCCTAGATAACACAACTTAGCCACCGCATTATTCTTCACAATTTCCCTAGGACATGAGGCTTTAATAGTTCTCCATTTAAGAAGACAGAAATACAGAGAAAGGGAACAGAGCTGGAAGAAAATCATGAGGAAAGGAAACTAAAAGCTTAGCAAGGAAGACAGACATGCAGACAGTCAGAAAGCAAAACAGCCACCGCGGATCACGGCTCATAACTCACAGCTCGCTTCGGGTGCAGGACCTTTACGATATCCAACTTCCAGAGAAGGTTGTCCAGAAGCTGGGGGCTTCCAGATCATTTGTTTTCATTTCCCAGAACCTAAGAAAATATAAAGAAATATCAACCAAAGAAGCCATTTAGGATCTTTGAAATCTGCCTTATACTTTCTTTCTACGTGAGGATTAGGGGCCAGAGTAAATCAAAGACATTAATTTGAGGCAGGAAAGGGGAAACATAGCAAATTGGTATGTGGAGGGAAAAGAGGGGCTACAAGAGGAAATGGCATCCAGGGCAGCATTTTCTAATGTGCAGACTTTCCCTAAGCCACCCCCCACCCACATGCTCACTCAGTTCCTAACAGCATCTTCATCAATTAAGATTCTATGAGACTGGCAGGCTCCAAGATCAACAGTACCATCCACATATTCACTATTCCACTGGCAAGGCGAACAATTCCGAATATTAAAAGTAAAGCAACACGTTCTGCCATGTCTTTTGTATACAGACAGCTGAAGCTGCGTGAAAGTTTGGCACCAAAAGGCCAAGTACCATATTTTCAGCCACCCACACGCCAAACCCCATAATAACTACAGACTCTAGATGTGAAATTTTCAGACATTTGCAGTGAAGGAAAACTAATAGTCATGTTTCTTCATGTGCTTCCTTTCCTAACAGGGCAGTTTCTCAACTTTAAAACCTCGTCAATGTAAGCTAAAGAGAACAAAGGGTGCTGTGGAGATATTTTCACCAGATGTCAAATGGTGCTTATTTATTTAAACAGAAAACCCCACTTTGTACATTTGGTTCATTTAGTGGTATGTGCTCTGTAACAAGTATTTTTTATGAGTAAAAAGCTGCCACCAGTGTGCTTAAGTTACAATAGGGCTTCAAAAAAGTCTGTTAGCTGAGACTAAATATTGCTCTTTTTGCTTTTGGTTGAAATGTAAATTTCATTGCCGTCCTCCCTCTATTACAGGAGAAACGTTGTTGCTTAAAGTCATAGCAGGACTAATAATTAGTTCTCCCTCTGTGGTCAAAGCTAGAGGCAAAGATGTTTGGTTCACTGTGCTTTTTAAGGTAGGTATATATGCTACAGAGCATTGATTTTCTCAAACATTAACAGCAGGAAACATATCAATTCCCTCCTGTGTGAATAACTGGGCTTCTAGGACCTGAATAAGCCATCGGAACCTACAGGCTGAGAACTTGTGTTGCCCACTGCGGATAATAAAATAGGTCATCCAGCACTCCTCTGAGCCTCTGCAAATAAGGAGCATGTTAACTTGTTCTATAAATGAAGGGCCTGTATGTCCCTCATTCTGCCAGATAGAAAATGTAATTTTAGGTCAGACCCTAGTCAAGGAGTGTCTCCACCTGTCAAAGATAAGGTGTTTCAAATACCCCTTCTACCAATAAGGTGAGAAACAGTTGGACAGAAATCACACCTGGCAAAGATTCAGAAAAGACCAAAAAGCTTCAAAGATAAGCAAATAGAGAAGAAATGTATTCCGAGATTATCAAGTACTCAACATCATATTCTACAGAGCATAGTGCAGAGGGCCAATCCCCTCAGAAATACAATGAATAAAAAGAATTTATGAGAACTTACATCTTTGTATTTCCTGAGGCCTTCAGGTCCCTGGTATAAGAAGTGAACTCACAGCACAGAAGGGCCAGAGGCATAAATGAAGGGGAGAACTTAGGGAAAGGTCAGCTACACTGGGACAATGGAAGAAGGGGAGCCCCAGCTGAGTGTGAACAAAAATTATTCACTCAGTATATTCGGTGACGGGTTTTCACCAGTTCCTTGATGAAGAGAAATTGGTAGATTAAAACCAGCATTACTGTGTGTACATGTTATATATCATGATATACATATTAGATATATAATATCTAGTACATAATATGGTATCCATATAGGATAATATAGTGTACATAATTTTATTTAATATAACTTTTCAGTAAAGTGTACATAGTTCTCATCTCATGCTATGCCTTATCCATTTTTAACTTTTCTTTTTCAAACCCAGGATTATATAATCCATTCAGCTTTATGTTATACTTAGAAATCTGGATAAACAAGGCCAAAATAATATTCTAGTGAAAATTTAGACCTATTAGATATTATTTATCAGATATCCATTGATGGACTATCATAGATACCATCAGTGATGTGGCATCTCATACGGAATGCTAACTTAACTTCCTTCTTTATCAGGACAGTGGCTTACTTATATTTCCTAAGAAAACCTGCCACTATAAAACACCTAGAAATATGGACCATTTTTTAAAATTCTTTTAAATGAATATATGATCCAAAAAAAGTAAGCAAAATCTCTGGGGGCCAAAAATAAAAAGGAAACTAAAAACCAGAGTGGCGAGCCATCTCTGAGCTTTTTACTGCATTGAAAACATTCATTATTCACCAAAAGCAAAGCTATGTTTTAATGGCCAAATAAGAACAGGACACATGGCCTTGGGCCTAAATGTAGGGAGTTATAATGGAATCCCCTGATAATCAGAAATTTTCAAAAATTTCAGAGAAAGAGGATGTGAGGATGATCTTCTTTTAAAGAAAAAGATTTTATTCATTTATTTGAGAGAGCGAACTCACATGAGCAGAGGGTAGGACCAGAGGGCAAAGCCAAATCCCCACTGAGCAGGGAGCCCAACGCGGAACTCAATCCCAGGACCCCGGGATCATGACCTGAGCTGAAGGCAGACACTTGACTGACTGAGATACTCAGGTGCCTTGTGAGGGCAATCTTGCTACATCTGTCACCTCATTGATCACCAGGGTTAAGTCAGCAGATCTGGCTCATGAGGCAGGTATCCCCAACCTCCCTCACCTATCCATGTGTGTTACTCCAAGCTGAGGCTGGGTCAGAGAACAACATTCCCCAATGGAGAAGGACCACTTGTGGGTTAAATGTATAGAAATAGCTGTGTGCCCCTGCTAGTACCTCCAAACATGCTCCCCAGGTCCATTTGTAGGAGAACATAGGGAAGTCAAACTTCCAAGACAGCAGACACAACCAAATGAGGTTCCGCATGTGGCAGTCTGCCTTTCTTAAAAAAAAAAAAGAAAGAAAGAAAGAAAAGGTTTTTCAGAGAAAGAGGAAACTAAAAAAATATCAAATCTCCAACTTTTAATCATAATAGTGTATATTTTCAATCCCAGACTATACTCGGGTTTTAAAAACAAAAAACAGGGGCACCTGGGTGGCTCAGTGGGTTAAGCCTCTGCCTTCAGCTTGGGTTATGATCTCAGGGTCCTGGGATCGAGTCCCTCATTGAGCTCTCTGCTTGGCGGGGAGCCTGCTTCCTCTTCTCTCTCTCTCTGCTTGCCTCTCTGCCTACTTGTGATCTCTGTCTGTCAAATAAATAAATAAAATCTTTAAAAAATAAATAAATAAATAAATAAATAAAAATAAAATAAAGAACAAAAAACAGATGCACCTGGGAGGCTGAGTCAGTTAAGCAACCGACTCAATTTCAGCTCAGGTCATGATCTGAGTCTTGGGATCCAGCCCTGCACTAGGCTCCACCCTCAGCAGGGGAGTCGAGTCTGCTTAAGATTCTCTCTTTCCCTGGCTCTCTGCCCCTCCCCCTTCTCTGTTTCTCTCAAATAAATCTTAAAAAAAAAAAAAAAATAGGGGCCCCTGGGAGGCTCAGTAGGTTGGGTGACCAACGCATTTTTTGTTCAAGTCATGATCTCATGGGTCATGGGATCAAGCCCTGCATTGAGTTCTTTGCTCAGCAGGGAGTCTGCTTAAAGGATTTTATCCCTCTGCCTCTCCCCCCACATTCTCATGTTCCCTCTCTCAAATAAATAAATAAATCCTTAAAAAATAAAAAAGAAATTTAAAAAAAAAAAAAAAACACCAGCTCTAGGAGGGCACATTGATGCAATGAACACTGGGTATTATATGACTGATGAATCACTAAACTCTACCTCTGAAACTAATAATGCACTATATGTTAATTAATTGAACTTAAATTTAAAAAAAAAATACCAGCTCTAATGTTGGAGAATATGGAAATATGGGCCTGTATCATGCATGGTCCAGAAATTTGAGATATCAACATAAAAAGTAGTACCTAACTTGTAATACTCCTCTAAAATACCTAAAAGAACCAAATATAAAATCTCCCTTTAGAAATACAGCCTCAAGCTGGTCAATCAAGGGTCACATAATAACTCTATGTATCATATTTTGAGGAACTGCCAAACTGTTTTTCAAAGTGGTTACAAAATTTTACATTCCCACCAGCAATGCATGTAACTGCCAATTTCTCCACATCCTTGCCAACATTCATTATTGTCTATCTTGTTTTAGCAATCCTAGTGGGTGTGAAGTGGTATGGCACTCTGGTTTTATCTTATCTCTAATGGCTTATGATATGGAGCATCTTTTAATGTGCTTATTGGCCGTTTGTTTCTCTCCTATGGTTAAATGTCTACCCAAATCATTGGCCCATTTTTTTTTTAATTTTATTTTTCATAAACATATAATATCTTTTTATCCCCAGGGGTACAAGTCTGTGAATCGCCAGGTTTACACACTTCACAGCACTCACCATAGCACATACCCTCCCCAATGTCCATAATCCCACCCCCCCAACCCCCCTCCCCCCATTAACCCTCAGTTTGTTTTGTGAGATTAAGAGTCACTTATGGTTTGTCTCCCTCCCAATCCCATCTTGTCCCAAATCTATAAAGAACTTAGCAAACTCAACACCCAAAGAACAAATAATCCAATCAAGAAATGGGCAGAGGACATGAACAGACATTTCTGCAAAGAAGACATCCAGATGGCCAACAGACACATGAAAAAGTGCTCCACATCACTCGGCATCAGGGAAATACAAATCAAAACCACAATGAGATACCACTTCACACCAGTCAGAATGGCTAAAATTAACAAGTCAGGAAATGACAGATGCTGGCGAGGATGCGGAGAAAGGGGAACCCTCCTACACTGTTGGTGGGAATGCAAGCTGGTGCAACCACTCTGGAAAACAGCATGGAGGTTCCTCAAAATGTTGAAAATAGAACTACCGTATGACCCAGCAATTGCACTGCTGGGTATTTACCCTAAAGATACAAACGTAGTGATCCGAAGGGGCACGTGCACCCGAATGTTTATAGCAGCAATGTCTACAATAGCCAAACTATGGAAAGAACCTAGATGTCCATCAACAGACGAATGGATAAAGAAGATGTGGTATATATACACAATGGAATACTATGCAGCCATCAAAAGAAATGAAATCTTGCCATTTGTGATGACATGGATGGAACTAGAGGGTATCATGCTTAGCGAAATAAGTCAATCGGAGAAAGACAACTATCATATGATCTCCCTGATATGAGGGAGAGGAGATGCAACATGGGGGGTTAAGGGGGTAGGAGAAGAGTAAAAATCATTGGCCCATTTTTAAAGATTTTATTTATTTATTTGACAGAGAGAGATCACAAGCAGGCAGAGAGGCAGGTAGAGAGAGAGGAGGAAGCAGGCTCCCTGCTGAGCAGAGAGCCCAATGCGGGGCTCGATCCCAGGACCCTGAGATCATGACCTGAGCTGAAGGCAGCGGCTTAACCCACTGAGCCACCCAGGCGCCCCAGCATTGGCCCATTTTTAAATTGGACTATATGTACTGGTGTTGTTGTTCATTTATAAAAGTTCTTTATATATTCTGAACACAAGTCTGTAATCAAATTTATTACTTACACATATTTTCTTCCATTTTGTGGATTATATTTTCACTTTTTTTATAATGTCTGTTGAAGCCCATAAGTTTTTGAATGTTAAACAGATTTTACTCTTTAGAGCAATTTAGGTTTGCATCAAAATTGACTAGATGCTACAGAGATTTCCCATCCTGCCCCCACTCATGCATAGCCTCCTTCATTATTAACAACCCCTCATCAGAGTAGTACATTTATTAAAACTGAAAAACTTGCAATGACACCATTATCACCAAAATCCATAATTTACATTACAGTTCACTCTTGGTGTTGTACAGTCTACTGGTTTCGACAAATGCATAATAACATGTTCACCATTATAGTATCATACAGAGTAATTTTGCTACCCTAAAAATCCTCAGTGCTCCTACTGTTCATCTTTCCTTACCCTTAAATCCTGGCAACCACTGATCTTTTTACTGTCTCCATAGTTTTCCCTTTTCCAGAACATCACATACTTGGAATCTTACAATATATAGTATTTCCAGATTGGCTTCTTTCACTTAGTAGCATACATTTAATTTTCCTCCATATCTTTTCATGGCTTGATAGCTCAGTTCTTTTTAGTGTTGAATAAAAATCCACTGTTTGATGTCCACAATAGCCAAACTATGGAAAGAACCTAGATGTCCATCAACAGATGATGGATAAAGATATGGTATTTATACATATTGGAATGCTATGCAGCCACCAAAAAGCTGAAATTCTGCCATTTGCAACGACATGGATGGAACTAGAGGATATTATGCTAAGTGAAATAAGTCAATCAGAGAAAGACAATTATCATATGACCTCCCTGATATGAGGAATTTGAGAGGCAGGGCAGGGAGTCGTGGGGGGTAGGGAGGGGAAAAATGAAACAAGACGGGACTGGGAGGATGACAAACCATAAGAGACTCTTAATCTCAGGATCAGAGGGTTGCTGGGGGCAGGGGGTAGGGATAGGGTGGCTGGGTTATGGACATTGGGGAGCGTATGTGCTATGGTGAGTGCTGTGAATTGTGTAAGACTGATGAGTCACACACCTGTACTCCTGAAGCAAATAAAACATTATATGTTAATTAGGAAAAAAAAATTCACTGTTTGGTTATACCACAATTTATTGACCTATTCACCTACTAAAGGTAAATGGGGCATTTTGATTGCTTCAAATTTTGACAATTATGAATATAGATGCTAGAAACATCCATGTTCAGATTTTGATGTGGACATAAGTTTTCAACACTTTTGCTTAAATACCAATAAGTATGATTGCTAGCTTATATGGTAAGAGTATGCTTACTTTTATAAGAAACTACCAAAATATCTTCCAAAGTAGCTGTACCATTTTGTGTTCCCACAAGCAATCTATGACGGTTCCCATATTCATTCATCATTTAATATTGATGGAGAAGTTAGAGGACTAGCATTCCTTAACTTCAAGACTTATTATAAAGATACAGTTATTAACACAGTGTGGTATACAAAAAATTCAAATCCTTGCCAACATTTGCTGTTTTCAGTGTTCTGGATTTTAATCATTCTAAATAGGTATGCAGTGATAGTTTATTGTTGTGTTAATTTGCATTTTCCTGATGACATATGATGCATCTTTCATATGCTTATCATATGTATATCTTTGAGGGTTATTTATTAAAGATCTTTGGTAGGTTTTTTAGGTGGGTTGTTTTCTTACTGTTGAGTTTTAAGAGCACTTTATGTATTTTGAATAACAGTCCTTTATCAGATATTTTCTTTGCAAATATTTTCTCCCAGTCTATGGCTTTTCTTCTCACTCTTTTGTCTTTGCAGTGAAGTTTTTAATTTTAATAAAGTCCAGATTACCAACTATTTCTTTCATGGATTATGACTTCAGAGCTTTACCTAAAAAGTTGTCATCATAACCAAGGTCATTTAAGTTCTCTCCTATGTTATCTTTTAATAATTTCATAGTTTTGCATTGTACATTTAGAACTATGATTCATTTTGAGTTAATTTTTGTGAAATGTGAAGGACTGTGTTTAGAATTTTTTTTTTTTTTGCATGTGGATGTTTACTTGTGCAGCACTTGTTGAAAAGACTGTATTTTCTCCATTGTATTGTCTTTGTTCCTTTGTCAAAGATCATTGAATATAATTATATGGATCTCTTTCTGGGTTCTCTTTTCTGTTCTATATATTTGTCTATTCTTCCACCAATACCATACTGTCATTAATCTCTATATCTTTAGAGTAAGTCCTATAGTCAGGTAATGTTAGCTCACCAGATTTGTTCTTCAATATTCAATATTAGCTATTATGGGTCTTTTGCCTCTTCACATGAACTTTAGAATCAGCTTGTTGATAGCAACAAAATAACTTGTTCATATTTTGATTGGGATGGCATTGAATTTATAGATGAAGTTGGAAGAATTAATATCTTGACAATACTGAGTTCTTATCCATGAATATGAGATATCTCTCCATTTGTTTACTTTTTTGATATCTTTGATCAGAGTTTTGTAATCTTCCTCTTAAAAGTGTGTGATGATATTTCATTGTACATATAGATCTTGTGCACATTTTGTTAGATTTATACTTAAGTATTTCATTTCGGGAGGTGCTAATATAAATTTTCTTATTTCAAATGCTACTTTTTCATTTTTGGTATAGAGAAAGTAATTGAGTTTTATATATTAACCTTGTATCCTGCAATCGTGTTATAATCACTTATTAGTTCCAGCAGCTTTTTGTTGATTCTTTCGTATTTTCTACATAGATAATCATGTCATCTGCAAACAAGGACAGCTTTATTTCTTCCTTCCCAGTCTATACCTTTCATTTCCTTTTCTTGTATTATTACATTGGCTAGAATTTCCAGTATGATGTTGAAAAGCAGTGATGACAGAGTTCATTCTTGCCTTGTTCCTGATCTTTATGAGATCTGAGCTTCTTGCCGTTACCTATGATGCTAGCTATAAGAAATTTTTTAGATTATTGAGCTGAAAAATTCCCCTCTCTTTCTAGTTACTGAGAGTTTTTATAATGAAAAGGTGTTGGAATTTGTCAAATGCTTTTTCTGCATCTATTTATATGATCATGTAATTTTTCTTTTCTAGCATGTTGATGTGATGATTACATTCATTGATTTTCAAATGTTAAATCAGTTCTGCATACTTTGTAGTTTTTTTGTTTTTTTTTTAATTTTTGAAGTCTAATGGCCTTTTTTCTTTTGCTACAAGTGCTTTCCAAGTCATATCAAAGAAACCATCACCTAACCCAAGGTCACAAAGATTTACACCTATATTTTCTTCTAATAGTTTTACTGTCCTAGCTCTTACATTTAATTCTGTGATCCATTTTGAGTCAAAAATTTTATATAGTTTGAGGTGGGGATCTGATAACCTTTTTACTCTTCTCACACATAGGATACATTCACTGCTTCCCCAAAAGGGACAAAACATAGCCTTTTTGATTGTTTTATTCATTTCTGATTTTAAGATCACATACAGTCCTCTCAGTCAAATGTTGATGTGGCTCCTCAAGTTTCAGTGACCTGTGAACAAGGAACACAGGACATCGACATTCCTAACATTCAAAATACAACAGTGGAATTGGATCAGGATAACTATAGTAAAAACTCCATTTAGAAAGGGGAAGAATAAGAAACATCAGAAATCACCAATCATTAAATCCTGTTGCAGAATCCATATAAATTCTGTACCCTGCGGTGGATGGGAAATGGAAAATGGAAAATCTTTGATTGAACTCTTCTGTGCTTACAAAAGAGTTCTCTTGGCATTTTTTCCTTCATCTTAGCAGTTCCTCCTTCTGAAAGGTGCCTCCATGAACATTGTTCTTCACAGTCCTACCAGTAGTGGGTATTGGGAAATACCCCTGCTTCGAAGTTACTAAGCTTTCTCAACAATGAATAAGACTTTTTATAGTGAAAAATCATAACCTTTACTGAAATATATCTTTAAAAAGCTAAATAAATGGAGAAATATGCCATATTCAAAGACTGAAAACCTTAATATCATATACAAGCCAAATCTTCCTAATTGCCTAAATTGACATATAAATTTAATACAATTCCAGTCAAAATTTCAGCATGTTTTTGTGTCCATGTATATAACTGAAAATTGATAAGTCAATTGCAAAATTTATATGAAAGATTAAGGACCCCAAGTACTCCTTAAAAGGAACAATAAGGGAGGAGGATTTGTCTTAACAGATATCAAAACTTAAATATTAAGACCAGGTAGATGGAGAGGAGAAGGGAGTTGAGGAAAATTGGAAGGGGAGGTGAACCATGAGAGACTATGGACTCTGAAAAACAATCTGAGGGTTTTGAAGGGGTGGGGGAACCAGGTAGTGGGTATTAGAGAGGGCACGGACTGCATGGAGCACTGGGTGCGGTGCAAAAACAATGAATACTGTTACGCTGAAAAGAAATAAAAAATTAAAAAATAATAATAATAAATAAATAAAATAATAAGACCAGGTAGTATTAGTGAAGAGACAGACAAGAAATAAGCAGATCTGACCAGCAGAATAGAATAGAAAAGCTAGAAGGAAATCTACATATACGTGGTTTAGAGCTGGCTATGCAGATTGGTGGGGAATGGATTTCCAATAAGTGGTGTGATGCTAACTGGAATTCTGGGGATTAAAAAAAAAAAAAAGCAAATATCAACCTTACACCCTACCAAAAAGAAGAAAAGAAGGTAGCATCCCATTCCTCCACTTACCATCTGTGAGTCCTTAAGAAACTGGTGCAATCTCACCTTGCTTTAGTTTTCTAATTTCATGGAGTTGTTCTGAGGGATAAATGAGCCAATATACAAAGCACCCAAATCTTAGCAGATGCTTCAGAAAAGCTGTTGCCTTCCCCAGCCATTCCCTTTAGTGGAAATGGAGTCCTATATCCCAATGCTGTGAGCATGTTTAGAATTAGCCAAAAGCTAGAATCTGAGATTATGGGTATTGAGGGCACGGACTGCATGGAGCACTGGGTGTTATACACGAACAGTGAATCATGGAACATTACATCAGAAACCAATAACTAACATAACACAATAAAAAAAATTTTTTAAAGAAGGATCAATAATACAGCAGGAATATCTAAATTCCCATTCTTATTGCCTATCATTATTCTATTTCTTCAAAAATTCTTCATGAGCATTTAGAGCAGTTTTCTGTGGAATGGGATTTATAATACAAGCAACTTTACATTTATCTTGAAATTCTTGTAAGAAGCTAGAAATTAAGTCTGACTATGACTGAGATTATAAATAAACTACTGATAAAACAAAACCACTGGAAACAATTGTGAAATCCCAGAGATTAAGAAACTTTGTTTGATTTTTACCTACACATTTAAAAAAATATTTAGAAGATGTTTGGATTTCTGTTTAATTTTGTGTTAAATACAGATAATATTTTGACAATCTGAAAAACAAGGAACTATCTGCTTTTTTAAAAAATTTTGTGTTGCTAAATATAGATAATATTTTGACAAACTGAAAAAAGAACTATTTTAAGTGTGGTTTCGAGAGGCTTGATCATAGTTAGCTGGTGTTATTAGTGTCTCCTGAGCGCATGGGTTTAGCATTTGCCTTTGAAGAATATTAAATAACATGAAAATATTAATTCTTGCCCTCTAAGGGTTTATATTCTAGGATAGCTCATTCACTTGGGAAAAAATAATTTTTTCATTTTGAAAACAGCAGGCAGATGGTTTAATCCATTGGGTTTAGTTTCAAACAAACAAATAAAAACATTTTTTGAGGTGTAGAAAAACTAAGTGAAACAGATAAAAACATGTCAAGAGTTTTACATTTAATTTGGCTCTATGGAAACATTCAATATTAAGTGTTAAATATGCATAATATTAACACATTTATTCTAAATCATCAATTTAACATTCTTTTTCAGTTTCCAAGAGATTCCACTGAATTCAGCCAGTAATTTTCCATTACCTATAATGTGCCTGGTTGTGATGCAGAAATTCTATCATCATTGGTTCACTCACCAATGTTGTATACCTACCATGTGCCACACACAATTCTAAGTCCTAGACACAAGAGGCTTTCTACCTATTCATTCAACATCAGTGCTATTGAACTATTTTCTATATCTCCTAACACCAGTAGAGATGCAAGCAACTTTGAAATGTGTTTTGTCTGATATTTTCATGTCACTGCAAATGGCAAATGAGGATGTAGACAAAAAGGAAGTCTTGTGCACTGTCGGTGGGAATGCAAACTGGTGCAGCCACTGTGGAAAACAGTATGGAGTGTCCTTAAGTTAAAAATAGAATGCCCTACAATCCAGCAGTCATACTTGAGTATTTACTCAAAGTATACAAAACCACAAATTCAGATGGATACATGCACCTTGATGTTTATAGCAGCATTATCTACAATAGCCAAGATAGGGAAGCAGCCCAAGTATTCACTGATTGATGAGTGGATAAAAAAGAAGTGGTGTGTGTGTGTGTGTGTGTGTAAAGTATTCCATATACACATATATGTGTGTGTGTGTGTGTGTATACACACACACATATATATATAATGGAATATTACTCAGTCACAAAACAGAATGAAATCAACACCTGTTGTTTCTTGTGTTTTTTATTTTAGCCATTCTGATAAGTGTGAGGTGATATCTCACTGTGGTATTGATTTGCACTTCCCTGATAAGTGATGAGCATCTTTTCAATTGTCTATTGGCCTTTCAGATGTCTTCTTCAGAGAAATGTCTGTTCATATCTTCTGCCCATTTTTAAATTGGATTACTTGGTTTTTGGGTGTTGAGTTTTATAACATCTACATATTTTCAATACTAACCCTGATATGTCATTTGCAAATATCTTCTCCCATTCTGTAGGTTGCCTTTTAGTTTGACTGATTATTTCCTTCACTGTGCAGAAGCTTTTTATTTTGACATTGTCCCTCCCAATAGTTTATTTTTGCTTTTCTTTCCCATACCACTGGGGACCTATCTAGGAAAAAGGCTGCTATAGCTGATGTCAGAGAAATTACTGCTTGTGCTCTCATCTGGGATTTTTATGGTTTCAGGTCTCACATTTAGGTCTTTAATCCATTTTGAATTTGTATGTGTGTATATGGTATAAGAAAGTGTTCTGATTCCATTCTTTTGCATGCTGCTGTCCAGTTTTTCCAACACCATTTGTCAAAGAGAGATTAGTTCTCCTTTTATATGCTCCCATAGCCCTCGTTTTGCTCTTACACACCATTTTTCACAATTATGATTCAGTAATTAGAGTTAACCCTTCAGCAACATGGAGGTCAAGGGCACTGATGCCTCCACACACGTCAAAAATCTATATATACCTTTTGACTCCCCAAAACTTAAATACTAATAGCCTACTATTAGCCAGAAGCCTTATTGATAACATAAACAGTTAACACATATTTGTGTTATATGTGTTATATATCATATTCTTACAATAAAGTAAGCTAGAGAAAATATTAAGAAAATCATAAGGCAGAGAAAATATATTTATGGTACTATATTTATGGAAAAATCTGCATTTAATTGGTATCTGTGTGGTTCAAATCCATGTTGTGCAAGGACCAGCTGTATTTGTTTAATGTCTGCTTCTTCTGTAAACTGTAAGGACTAAAAAAAAAATTATAAGGACTATGAAAACTAGAACCAGTTTTACTGTACAAGCTGAGTCCATGCCTTGCCTTTTTACAACTATATCCCTATCACTGAACGTGGTGCCTGGTACACAAGAATAAACATTTAATATATGCATAAGTCAGTGAGAGAATGAATGAATATGATCCTTGGGCTGAATCTATCATTTATTAGTATCCCCAAATCACTCATTTGTGGTCAAAGTAGACTTTTTCATCAGCAAATATGAATGAGGATGCCTTTGTATCCTTTGTAATGCACTTTGTAATTCTACCACTTAGTATGTGCCTGGTACACAAAAAGGGTTTTATAAATGTTTGGTGATGGATGGATGACTGAAGGATGAATGGATGGATGAAAGAAACCAAATGCAATAATTAGATTTGTCTATAGCTAAATTTATCTGTCCTTTTGTATAAGCATTGTAATCATCCACATCGAATCATCTAAGCAAATATGAACAGATTTGAAAAAGTGCAGGGAATTAAAGGAAGAAAACAAAAGGGGAAAAAAAGACTTGTGTTTCTCGTGAGCTCTTAAAATCTTACTGTCTGTAATACATATTTGGCACTTATAACTGTTACTTACCTTTATATATGTGTCTGGTTTATCACCCCAAGCACATTATAGGCTTCTTAAGATCCAATAATGTATCTTATATTGCCCTGTATCTTCCCCCTCAACTTCTGCAGCAGCTGGCACAACGCCTTGCCTGTAAGAGGTACTCCATAAACACTTACTGAATGTAGCATGACACAGTGTTGCTATATTCTGACAGTCTAGTTTATTCTCATGTACTGTAAATAAAGGCTAATTTTATCTCCCTGAGCCTTACTCAGTCTGCACCCTGAAGTTCCAGTCTCTGATTGCCAGAATGATGCTGTTTCATTATCTAGATTGCACACACCAGACATAAGGATAGATAAAGAAAAGATGAAAGTTGTTGGCTCAGAGCTCAAGGTATAAAAGTCTAAATTAGACTGGCAATTTTAACAATGGTTAAAGTAACAGTAAGTTAAAAATAGTCATTGTCACTAACAGTGAATTTTCTGATAAGGAAAGAAAGACACTGTCACATCTACAGAGCATCAAAAACAGTAAAATATTTAGGAATAAATTTAACTAAAAAGGTAAAAGATCTCTACTCTGAAACCTACAAGATGTTGATTAAAAAATCAAAGAAGACACAAATAAATGGAGAGGTATCCTGTGTTCGTGGATTAAAAATATTAATATTGTGAAAATGTCAATACAGCCAAAAGCCATCTGTAGATTTAATACCCTCCTCCCACCAAAATTCAATGATATTTTCTTTAGAAGTGAAAAAAAAACTTCTAAAATGTATATAAAACCGGGGCGCCTGGGTGGCTCAGTGGGTTGGGCCGCTGCCTTCGGCTCAGGTCATGATCTCAGAGTCCTGGGATCGAGCCCCACATTGGGCTCTCTGCTCTCTAGGGGAGCCTGCTTCCTCCTCTCTCTCTGCCTGCCTCTCTGCCTGCTTGTGATCTCTCTGTCAAATAAATAAATAAAATCTTTAAAAAAAAAAAATAATAAATAAAAAATAAAATGTATACAAAACCACAAAAGACCCTAAATAGCCAAAACAATCCTGAGAAAGAAGAACAAAGCTGGAGACACCACAGTTTGATTTCAAGCTATACTATATAGCTATAGCTCTCAAAACAGCATGATACCAGCATAAAAACAAATAGACCAATGAAACCAAACCAAGAGCCCAAATAAAGCCAAGCATATTGTCAACTAATATTTGACAAGGGAGCCAAAAATACTCAATGGAGAAGAGACAGCTGTTTCAAAAAATGGTGGTGGGGATAGATGGATATTCACATTAAAGAATGAAACTGGACCCAAAGCTTACACCACTCACAAAAATTGACTTGAAATGGATTAAAGACTTACCTGTAAGACCTGAAACCATGAAACACCTAAAAGAAAACATAGGAACAAATCTCTTTGACATAGGTCTTAGTAATGATTTTTTGATATGACACTGAAAGCACAAGCAACAAAATAAAAAATAAACAAATGGGACTATATCAAACTAAAAAGTTCTATACAGTAAAAGAAACCATCAACAAAATGAAAAGACAACCTAGAGAATAGAAAAAGTATTTGCAAACTATGCATGTGGTAAGATGTTAATATCCAAAATAGGCTAAAATTCATACAACTCAATAACAAAAAATAATAATAATAACCCAGTTAAAAAATGGGCAAAAGACTAGAATAGACATTTCTCCAGGTAACACATGAAAGGCCAACAAGTACATGAAAAGATCTCAACATCTCTAGTCATTAATGTAAATTAAAACCACAATGAGATAACACCCCATGCCTGTTAAAATGGTCATGATCAAAAAGACATGAGAGGAAAAATTCTGCCAAGGAAGTGGAGAAAAGGGAACACTTGTGCATTGCAGGTGGGAATGTAAATTGGTACAGCCACTATGGAAAACTGTACGGAGGATCCTCAAATAACTAAAAATAGAACTACCATATGATCCTGCAATTCTACTTCTGAGAATATGTCCAAAGGAAAACACTAACTGGATAAGATACCTGCACCCCCACATTCATAGCAGGATTATTTACAATATCCAAGACATGGAAACAACCTAAGTGTCCATCAACGTACGAATGGATAAAGAAGTGTGGCGTACAAATAGTGGAATATTATTCAGCCATTAAAAAGCAAGGAAATTCTACTCTTTGCAACAAGATGGATGGACCTTGAAGCATTATGCTAAGTGAAATAAGACAGACAAAGGAAGACAAATACTATGATCTCACTTACATGTGGAATCTTAAAAAAAAAATTCATAGAAAAAGGTTTGTGGTTACTAGAGGTAGAGGGCAGAGAGGGAATTGGAGGAAGTGTGATCAAAAGGTACAAATTTCCATTTATAAGATAAGTAACCATTAGGGGTGTAATATATAGCAGGATGACTATAATTAACACTGTTGCATGATATACAGAAAAGTTACTAAGAGAGTAAACCTGAACTTTCATCACAAGAATATATTTTTTTTCTTTTTTCCTCTCTTCTCTTTTTATTGTATCTGTATAAGAAGATGGAAGTTAGCTGAACCTACTGCAGATCATTTCACAACATATGTAAATTAAACCATCATGCTATATGCCTGAAGTTTATCCAGTGATGTAGATCAATTTTTTCTTAATAAAACTAGAAAAATGGTCATTTTAAGGTTTTTTAAGGATAATTATAATGTGACTATTTATTTTGTGCTAATAATCTAGAAAAAGATTAAAATGCACTTTCTGAAAGAAAAGACATCTAAAGAGATTTGTGTATTTCTGATAAGCTGCTAAAATCCAAAAGAATAAAAGATCATATTATCAAGTATATAAATGATATTTTGCTAGTTGTTAAAAAGTCTCATAGAAAAGTAAAGAATGAGGGCTCCTGGGTGGTTCAGTCAGTTAAGCGTCTGCCTTTGGCTCAGGTCATGATCCCAGGGTCCTGGGATCAAGTTCCACATCAGGCTCCCTGCTGGCAAGAAGTCTGCTTTTCCCTCTGCCCCTCCCCCCTGCTCAAGCTCGCTCTCTCAATCTCTCAAATAAATTTAAAAAAAAAAACTTTTTTAAGTAAAGAATTAAATAACTAGATCCTGTCAGAGCCAACTACTTGCAAAAAGAGGGAGGAAGGGAGTGGGGAAAGGGAGAAAGAAAGAAAGGCAGAAGGAAGGGAGGGAAGGAGGAGGTAGAGAAGGAAGGACATGTGAGCCTAAGTCAATAAAACTGCACATGATTCTTCGAGTTTGCCAGTCCTTCCTCTGCTTACCTCTTAGCCATGACTAAGCAGCCCCATCACCTGTATGTTCAGTCCCATTGGATTTTTTGAGTCAACCTTGTACAAAGCTGGATTAACCAGTGGACTAATCTCCATTTACCTAGAGATGACAACACCCTCTAGCAAAGATTATTGAGCATGCATCCCTATACATGGATCTTTACTTGCATGTAAATTCACACAAGTTCTATTGTAGATTGATATTATATACATCATAAGACATACATAGAAGTGTAATTTTTTAAAGAATTAGATGAAAATAAATATAAATGACAGTGCTAGTGTCTCTCTTCTTTGCTCCCATAGATCACGTGCACAGTCCCCAGGATGAATGTTCCAGCTTGGAGACCTTTGGTGGAAGCTCCTCCTGGAAGCCCCAGTCATGTTTTCCTCCTCTGTGTGACTGTGCTTCTACCTCTCTGATTTGCCCTCAGGTTCCCTCTTCCTCCCACCAAGAGCAGGCACCCTCATCTGAATCCCAACCCATTCATCTGGACCCCTGAAACTTAATTTATTTTGTTTCAAATCCCTTCCCCACCCCTGACAGCGTGACTCTGCCCTTTAAGCCTCAGCCTCTGTTCGGGAATGCTATCCTGCAAACATACAGAACACCTACAATCACAACGGTGCCACTCACCTGACTCAATCACAGGCTCTACCTGCAAACTCTTGCTGTTGTATCAGATCCTTTAGGACACCTGGCTACTCGAATGCTGCTCCTCGGAAAGGAAGATGGGAGTTGTTCAAATAAAGCCACCATTTAGTGTATGCCTGGCAACAATAGATACTTTTCTTTCTTTATTCCTGTGTCACATAAAACACAAGCAGGGATATGTCAATCTGACAGACTATAGCAGCACAAATCAGAGTGTTTATTATAATACATGTCTAATATATCTTTGGTGTCAGTTGTATTGACTTTCCTATTAATCATTAGCATACTAATTAAATAAAAATTCATTTATTACCACATTTTAGATTAGATTGGCTTTTTCCCCCTTTATGCCATCTGGTGTGTCTTCTTCCAGTACAGTCTCTTTCAAATATGCAATCTCAGGGTTATAAAACTCTCTGAAAATGTAATAACCAATACCACAGTTAAACAAATGCCTTCAAAGGACAAGAGAATTGCTTTGCTGAACCTTTTGATATCAGTGACATGAGTCAGCTGTGAGTCTGATATCAACAATGAGACCAGTCTGGAACGTTCAGCATCTCCAAAGCCACAGGATTCTCTAAAATGAGAAGTAAGGGGCTTAAATTTTGGCCTCAGCTCCTCTTCTCACTCTACAATTCCGTTATTCTTGAAATTCTCATAGCTAAGTTAACCAATTATCAAAGGAGAAAATATAAGATGACAAGAAAACTTGTTCCAAAAGTACTATGTGTAGGGCTCATGGATGTTTAAATTTGGTTATCTAACAGGAAATGTTGCAATAAAAGAATAAAGAAATGGCAAAAATAAAAATCCTCTTATGTCTACATATAAAAGGAGCAACTGCAGAACCGTTCCAAAACCAAAACCAAAACATAAAGTATCCTAAACAAGGTAACTATCACTTAATTGTCACAAAGGAGCATTGAAAATGAAAATGTAACATTGAGAAAGAAAATATAATCATATTTAACAATTACTTTATATCTCACGTTAAACTTGATAAGCCAGAAAAATATCAGGAAAAAATCCAAGGTTAGATAAAAGCATAACCAGAAAGAGTGAAAATAAAAGAGAAATATTCACCAGCACTGCCTCATTTCAACACAGAATATTTCATGGTTAGAGAATAATAGTGGGGGGGACACTTCCAGTTTGATTATCATATTTTTCTATTAGAATTTCTAGGTTACTCTCTTTCAGATTTGAAGTATCACTTTTTATAGCTTCCAGTTTCTTCATGAAATATTTAACACTGAGTTTTATCTCCATAAGCATAATGAACATGGTTTATGTCGGTCTGCCTCTGGTAATTCTACTCTGCAGATATCCCATGGATCTCTTTAAGTGTTCTGTTCTCAGTCATGTGTTCTTGTCTCTTTTTCTTATCTTTAACAATGTAGTGGACTTTAGAGTTGGGGGGGCAGAAACCTTAGAGTTATAATTTGAGGCTGAGAATGATTTGTCCAACTCCTCTAAAAGAAGACTCATTTGCTTCCACTAGGAGCTCAGGTTGCACTGGCAATCTAGGCTCCATTTGATCAAACTCCGAGGTTTGAAGTTTTGGGGCCCACAGATAGTGGGAAGGCTGCCTGGAATCCATGCAAGCATTGCTCTATGTCTCATTGCAAGGGTGCAGAATTTTGGTGCCCCATCCACAATTGGCGGTCCCATGGACCCTTCACTCTTGGTATCATTAAACTCTAGTTTAGGTACCCCCCCCACCCGCCCCATCCTCTGAGGCTTTCCCAAGCAGTGCTCATCCTTTCATCCACCTGTTCTGGGTTGGCAAATGTTCCCTACATGCAAAAGTGATCCCAAATGCCAGGCTATTGTTCTGTATAACTGTCTGCTCGCAGGTTTTCGCAAAGTAATTCTTTACTCTTTTGTCAGTTCTTAGGCGATTTTAGAAGATTTCTAAATATTTTGTTAAGCTTTTCCAGTCAATGTAAACAGCAGTGTTGGTGCAAATTATCTGGTTTATTACTAAAGGGGGCAGAAGTCCAATCACAGTTCAAGTTTAAACTCCTGCTGAAGGTGGCATATATCATTTTTTTTTACAGTTTCCTATTGGACAACTAATATATGTCACTGTTTTCTTTACTTATATCTAATTCCAAAAGAAAGTATTCAATGAGTTTCATACAAATTGTATGATGATTTTATTCAAATGTGTATTAAATAATTAACCTCCATATAATAACTAATAATAATCAGTCAACAGATATTTATTGAGCATGTACGATGTGCCAGTCTCATTTTAGGTGCATCAGAGAAAGAAACAAAGAACCTCCTCGTCCTTACAGTGCTTATATTCTAATGATTAGACAGATTACAAAAGCTTAAATATACAAAAAGGTAAATTACATGGTATATATTCGTATATCGTATTGGAAGGTGGCACATATTACCGAAAACAGTAAAGCTAAGTAGATCTGTAGGGTCAGGACAAGGAGAAGAGTTGCAACTTTCTTCAAAGTAACCAGAATAGACTTCATTGAAAAGATGAAATAGATATTTTAGCAAAAACTTGAAGGTGGTGAGGAAGTTACCCATGTGTATGTCTGGGGGCAGAGGGAACAGCCAGCAGGAGGACCTTAGGCTAGGATTATGCCCATCCTGATCATGGAACATCAGGAAAACCACATGGCTAGAATGGAGTAAAAGAAGGATGAGGAGGAAAAGATGAGTTATGAGAGACCATGGAGATGAGTGAGATAGAACTAACCACAGGGCCTGGGGACCATTGTGAGAACTTCAGCTTGTACTCTGAGTGCCATCGTGTGCACTGCACTGGGGAGAGAAGGGGTTGGACCATTCTGGCCGGGGTGCTGGGAGTGGGTGGAAAGAACTGGAAACCAGATAGGAGCTCACTGCAGTAACACAGAAAACAGATTATGCTGTCTCAATATAACTCTGGATGACTTCAAGATGACATCAATGACATTTTGACAGACTAGATGCAGAGTATGAGGGGAATAAAAGAGGATACAAGTATATTTTCCAAGATTTTTGGCCTGAGCAACCAGAAAGATGGAATTGCCATCTACTGTAAAGGGAAAGGCAATGTGTAGAACAGCCTAGTAGAAAGTTAGAACTGCAGTTTGTGCTGCGTTTGATATGTCTACTTGACCATGGAGATAGACGTCCAAGTCGGATATTCCAGTGGGGAGATAAAGGTGAGAAATTCAAAATGGATATATAAACTTGAGACACTTAAGCTAATAGTTTATATTTAAAGCCATGAGACTTAATTAGATTCCCTAGGGAACAAAAATAAGGAATAAAAGAGCACTCAAACATTAAGAGGTCCCAATATCATTCATATATATTGATTTTGGAGCAATAAAAGGAAAAGCTGAGTGGTGGGCAATAAGAGCACATTTGAGGAGAACAGGAGAAAATATACAAAATTAGGAAAACACAGGAAATGTAGCCAACAATTGTTTACCTTTCTAACAACTCCTTCACAGATACTTTACCTCTTTCTACACAGATCTTTTACTTTGTTGGAGTTAGAAGTAGATGCCAGTTTAGCTTTTTAGGCTGGGACCATCAGTACGCAAAATTCAAAAATTTTTTAGAACACTTAAGAGATCTTCAGAATCATGCAGTAGAGATGGAAAATAAGTTCTCCTTCTGTGGACACCACAGTCATTGTAAAATCAGCCCTGCGCCAAACTGCAACCAAGCTGAATTTCTCTCCAACATCACTCCAGTTCCCTTTTTCTATCCCTTCTTCCATCCAGTCACTCCAAATCTTCACTCATAGAAGGTACACAGCATTCTCAAACTGACCACTGCCTCGTACTTTTGAAGCCCCAAACTTCCAACACATCACTCTTCTTCACTGAAACTTCTTTGTCTCTCTGAGGACATCACAGCTTTGCACTCTGCTGGCAAACAAAGGTGCTATTTTCTGATAGTGATTCGTTGGACAATTTCTCTTTGAAACATTCACACTTAAAAGCTGCTTTCAAAACAACCAAACTGACTAAAGTGAATGAAGTAGGGCATTTTTGGAACAGTGAGGAAGTGTCTCCATAGAAATGAAAGCGGGGGTGAGCACACTGTCAAGGGGTCCTGCTCCAACTGTTCATGAAGAATGCTACTCATCACCTGGGGGTCCAGCTGGGCAGGCTCCCTACTTAGAATATCTGGGGGTCATTTTAACTTGGAATTTCCCATGGACAAACTACGACTGCTTGATAAGCACTGAGTTCACATGATGAAATAATGTATTTACAGATTACCAGTTAATGTAGACACTTGCTTCCTGTAAGTATTAGGTTGGACCACGTGAAATGGCCTTCCTGTAGGTCAAAAATAAGCAAATATTGGCCTTTTCATTTGTTTCAATC
Organism: Enhydra lutris kenyoni; assembly: GCF_002288905.1. Classification (NCBI taxonomy): domain Eukaryota; kingdom Metazoa; phylum Chordata; class Mammalia; order Carnivora; family Mustelidae; genus Enhydra; species Enhydra lutris. The sequence continues at coordinate 2,033,082 of NW_019154125.1, read as the reverse complement.
TAATACACACTGTACTTATCTATAATACAGACATAACTATTTTGTGGTTTTGTTAACAAAATCTACCCATTTCTTTTACCATTTATGAGTGAATTATCATTGGAGACGTGTCTCATTGTGAATGAACCCAGTCAAATGGTCTCTATAAAATGCCTTCTTGCCACTAATACAGCAGGGGGTCTTAGAGTTCATTATTTAAGGCAGAAAGTCTATCCCAGCTGGCTACAGCCTGTCAGACTCTTGGTGACACTACGAAGCCCTTCTCGAAATCCTGTTTGACATTTTCAAGCCCATTTCACAGAAGCAATTAATGTTCTCATCCTAGCAGCAGTAAACTTAACCTATAGATTTAGGTCCCTTTCTTAGTTCAAATTATAACATAAATCTTATGCTCAATGATGTAATTTTGTTGCTTGACTAGAAGGATATTTGCTTTCTGGGTCTTGTAGCATGTTTTCCTGAAGAGAGAAGGCACTGATTCTGCGTCTCAGCTCTATGCCTTAGCAGCTATATGACCTCAGTCCAATCTCTTGCGACAAACCCCGGCTAGATGCTCATCATGCCTATTTGCTCTTCTTCCTGGAGCCACATAAGTACCCAGTTCCCTTGACATTAGGTGTAGTCCTTGCCCAGGAAATACGAGTGAAAGTGATGTGCATCACCCCCAGATGCAGCAGTTAAAAAGGAGCACTCCTGCTCCACACACTCACTAATCTCTCCCAGCCAGGTGCAGAGGATCCAAGGTGGGTCCTGGAACCCTCAGATGGTGCAGCTATGAATGGACAGAGCCTGCACTCCAAAGGCTGCATGGAGCAAAGCAGTCCTCTCCTGGGCCTTCATTTCACTGAAGGGAAATAGACCTTGATTGTGTTATACAACAACACAATTTTAAGGTATTAACCAACCCTGTCAGTTAAACCCCCTAATCTTTTATTTCTTCACCCGTAAAAATGAAAATAATAAAACACACCTCGTAGGGTTACTGTTGGGATTAACTGGGGTGATAAATGTGCAGTGCTAACGCACCGTGTTTGGCACAGAGTAAGGCTATAGAAATGGTGGTCACTTGATGTCACCATCATCATCATCACCATCATAATGGTCTCTCACTCACCTATTAACTGAAAAAATTTCTATATTTCTTAAAGCAGCCCAGGGTTCCATAAATAATTTTTTGACAGTGCTCACGGGGCAGCATACCCCCAAGACCCAATATCTGACCTGTGCAGTCTAATAGCAGAGCTCGTGGGATATTGATAATTTTTTTCTGGCTCTGAACAGTTTTCATTGGATAAGGTTAGACTTTTTAATGCCTATCATTTACTGAATAATTAAAGTCATTATTTCCAGTTGCTCTTGTGCATGCAAATGTAGAAAATCCTCTTAGAGATACCATCTGATATAACTTATTTGCTATAAATCTCATGTGTAGCAAGAAGCTCCTTACATACCAGGCACGCTCCGTAAGTGCCTGTTGACTGATCAAGGGTTTGGGTTCTTTTTTTTTTTTTTTTCAGTCTCAAGTTTCCTAATCATTTCCTAAAAGTTTTGCTTACCAGCTGCTTTTTTCAGTGAAATGCTATTTGTCACTTTGATTAGCATCAACAGAACACATCCACTTTTCCAACTGCAGTTTCCTCAACATCATGAGACAGCACACTTGAATTTACAACAGCATAGACTACAGCACTGGTAAGAAGGTTTCAGATAATGCATACCTATAAGACAACTTCAAAGCAAATTTGTGTATTGATCATCCAACATGACTCTCTAAGTAATACAACTAGTTCTTCCAGAGGAAAGGTAATTAAAGCAGATTTTTAAGAAAAAAAAAAAAAACATAAAAATCTAAAGCTCCAAATAGAAACAAGCAGCCTCTTTATACACTTTCCAAAAATTCTCTAAAATCTTTTCAAATAAATAATATTACTTTGTATGTGAAATGTCTTCTCTTTGACTCTTTGGCCAACATACCTAAGTGCACACTGGAGTCCCATACCTGAGATGAAGCTACACAGAATGTCAAGAATTACAGGTTTGCTCTCCAGTTAGTTAGCTACTTAAATCCATAGCTTAATAAGCAATCGTGTTTTGTTTTGTTACATCTTTTTCCAAACGGGAATTAAGGTGGTTTAAATGTACAAAAAATTATTTGTGGTGAGATTAAACGAAAATACAGATGAAGGGGCACCTGGGTGGCTCAGTCCGTTGATCGTCTGCCTCCAGTTCAGGTCATGATCCCCAGGGTCCTGGGATCAAACCACACTGGACACCCTGCTCAGCGGGGAGCCTGCCTCTCCCTCTCCCTGCTCCCCATCCCTGTCTCACTATCTCTCTCTCTCTCTCTCATAAATAAAAAAAAAATCTTTTAAAAACTACAGAGGAGGAGCACCTGAGTGTCTCAGTGGGTTAAGCCTCTGCCTTCAGCTCAGGTCATGATCCCAGCATCCTGGGATGGAGCCCCACACTGGTCTCTCTGCTCAGCAGGGAGCCTGCTTCCCCCTCTCTCTCTCTCTGCCCGCCTCTCTGCTTACTCGTCATCTCCGTCTGTTAAATAAACAAAATCTTAAAAAAAAATACAGAGGAGATTAGGAAGCAAAGGATAATGGGGAAGAAAAATAAAGGTAAAGCCACTAGGTAAGGTTGAAAAAGCAGCAAACACTGTGAAGTTCTAACCACTTTCTGATTAGCCACATATTTTGCTCTGAGCATACTGGCAACAAGTGCAAAAAGAGAAACATGATTGGTCACATAATTTACAAAGTTTATGACTATAATATTGTGAACAATGTCCTAAATATCCTTACACAAAATACAGTAATTTCACAGGGCTATTTATTTCAACCTCCGTCAATATAAAAAATGTTAAAGACTCAACAAGACAAATGTCAAAATAAAAGGTCATATTACTTTCTAATGCGTGCAAACTCTTGGGCAATGCCAACATTATGATGCCTTTATTTGTGGGGGCAGGTGGAACTGGATTAATAAAAGCTTTCTACAGAATTGATTTTGTGAAGGCCAGAAAGGATTCAAGGTGGTAGATGTACAAACCAATGTTTCTAAACAAAACATGATGGAAAATATATGAGAACCACTGATCCAGGGGGGGCAGGGGAATGACTAAAAAATTTCATTTAAGAAGAAAGTAGGGCTTGATAGGAGAGTCTGGTTAAGGGACAAAAGGAAGGAAGAAGGCAACAGAAGGTACATGCTCTTATTGGCATGGGAGGGGTGGCAGAAACATAATGGAAAGTCTTTAAGCCCTCACATCAGTACTTGGCTTTTGATTCACTGGATAATAATAGCAAAAGAGATCAACAAAGAATATAATGTGAGAGCAGGGTTGGTAAACCATTCTAACTGAAACCCATAAATAACTGAAGAAGTAAAATCAGGAATAAAGGATTCCTACATGAGGAAGATTTCATCGTCTAGCTGAGTTTGGCTCTATCATTGGGACCTCACTTTCCCAGTAGTTTGTGAACTCATCAAGAGGACAGCTGGGGGTAGAGAGGAGAGAAAGGAGGAGGAAAGACTGCCTGAATCTTGGGTCTTATTCATCTGTTTTCTCAGTGTGCAACGCAAACAGGACATGCAGCTGACATTGTTTAAGTTTGTTGTTAGAAAGAAGTACAACATCCAGTTTGTTCATCTGAAATAATTTATGGTGACTTAGATTTTGTAAATGAGTGGATAGTAAGTAAGGAAAAGGAGGCATCAAATATCACCCCAAATATTAGTAATAGAAAACAGAAGGAGGGGTGTCTGGGTGGCTCAGTGGGTTAAGCCTCTGCCTTTGGCTCAGGTCATGATCCCAGGGTCCTGGGATGGAGCCCCGCATCGGGCTCTCTGCTCAGCGGGGAGCCTGCTTCCCTTCCTCTCTCTCTGCCCACCTCTCTACCTTCTTGTGATCTCTGTCTGTCAAATAAACAAATAAAATCCTTAAAAAAGAAAAAAAAGAAAAGAAAAGAAAACAGAAGGAGAATAGTGTTTTGAACTAGGAAGCTTGGTAGTGAGTAGCTATAACTACAAAGTTCTTTGCCATATTGTTTTGAGTGGCAGCAATTCAACCAAGAATGAGCATTCTTGTGACAATAAATGAATATGTACTTCAGCAAGTAGAAAATAATGATAGAGGAGTGCCTCTGTGACTCATTTGGTTAAACATCAGAGTCTTGGTTTTGGCTGGAGTCATGATCTCATGGGTGGTGGGATCAAGCCCCAAGTGCATCCCCGCCAATCCCACCCCCCCCACTCCCCACGCACTCAGCAGGGGGGCTACTTGAAGATTCCTTCCCCCTGCCCCTTCCCACACTCCCACATGCTCATTCTTTCTCTCAGATAACTAAATTGTAATTTAAAAAAAGAGAAGAGAATGATAGATTAAAAATCATGATGCCAGCTACATATAGATAAAGAATTTTAGAGCTTTCTAAAAAGATTAAAAAGGGAGAATAACAATAAAACTTAGTTTAATGGAAGGAATATTTGATTGGATCTCAAAAGACCAGAGATTGGATCTCAGCTTCAGTGCAAATTCTCTGTCCAACTTCTGATAAATCACTTTGCATCTGGGTTTGGGTTTTTCTCAACTATAAAATGGGAGTGAAGTGGAAGACCTCAGGGCATTTCAAGCAGTACCCTACGGACCTCGGGGGTCCTGAAGGAAAGGTGAGGCCAGACCTGTCAGGCCTCAGGCCCCCAGGCTGAGCATGTTATTAGCAAAATAAACGCGCCCTAACCTTTTAGCTATAGCTATTAAAAAGGCTCTCGTGCACAGATTGTTTAGAAAAAAAGAGACCTACTGCGTTCAAAAAGCTATACAACCATAGGCTACACAATTTCTGGTGTCCCTCGCATCTGTCACAAATCCCTTTTAAGTTAGTAACATACTTGAACAAAAAGTTTAAGCTGGTACTGTTGCTTCCATCTTGCAAGGTAGAAACAAGCACAAAAAAATCAAAGGAAATTCTCACTGACAAAAATTTCAAGACTAGCATTGAAGTCTGTTGACTATCAAGCCAGAGTTCATATTTCCATAAGTCTGAAAGCCCTTTATGTTAGGAAAGAATTCTATCAGGTGATTTGGTGATGTCACAATAAGCATACAGGTACATGATGTGGTGTTAATATTAAGTCATCTTACATAAAAAGCATACATAAACGCTTGCAGCAATGTTTGGAGTCCAGGAGCTTTTTCTTCCACGTTTGGCTTCCTCTGAACTGCCCCACCCCCTTCTCAGTTTGGGTTCCTGTTATTATATGACTCTGCATCTTAAATTACAGTTTGATGAACCAAAATCAAAACAAAACAAAACAAAACAAACAAACAAAAAAACCACAAATGCTATTTGACACAGAAAACTCACAATTCACAGTTTTGCCAGGCTAAATTATGTAAAATGCAGCCATTGTGCAAAATTAACATTTGATGAATGTTTGTTTTTTATCTTTTTAAAATATCAATTTAAGTGAGTTTAGCACTACTGAGCCAGAATGAGCCATAATTTATATAAAGCATATAAGCAAACCCTGAGTTTTGGTGTCTAAAGTAGATAACACTTGCATCTGAATTTGTTTAAAAAGCTAGCGTTATCAAGAATGGGTACTATCATAGGGTACTTATGACAGTGCCTAACCAATAAATGCTTAGTGTATAAGCTGGAAAAACATTCTGTCTCATCTAAACCACCATTATTTGGTTTACCACATAGAGACAAGCAACCTAATTAGAGCAACATGCTTATACTAACATGAATATGTGCTAGGAGAAAATATAACTTTATTTCTCATACAGGGTAGAGATACCACTTTTTAATGAAAACCAAAGAAAGAATTAGTAACAAGTTCTACAGTATTGGCTTTAAATTGAAAATTAGCAATTTGTCTTCCTTCTTTGCCTCCCTCTTTCCTTTTATGAATAATTCAATCTAAAAGGCATTCGAGGGGAGCCTGGGTGCCTCAGCAGGTTAAGCCTCTGCCTTCGACTCGAGTCATGATCTCAGGGTCCTGGGATCAAGCCCCACATCAGGCTCTCTGCTCTGCGGGGAGCCTGCTACCCTCTCTCTCTCTCTCTGCCTGCCTCTCTGCCTATTTGTGATCTCTGTCTGTCAAATAAATAAATAAATTTTTAATAAATAAATAAATAAATAAAAGACATTAGATTGGGGGCACCTGGGTGACTCAGTTGGTTAAGCATCCGACTCTTGATTTCAGCTCAGGTCATGATCTCAGGGTTGTGAGACTGAGCCCTGCATCAGGTTCCACACTGAGTGTGGAGTCTGCTTAAAATTCTCTCTCTCCCTTTCCCTCTGCCCCTTCCTACCACTCATGCATGCTCCCTCACTCTCCCTCTCTCAAAAAAAAAAAATAATAATAATAATAAAATAAAATAATTTAAAAGTCATTAGACTGAAAGGAGTAAAGTAGAAATCTGGGGGAGGGAAGGGACATGGTAACTGACAAGATTTGTACATACAGGAGAGACTGGTCAAATATGTAAACATATAGAAAATGGGAACCAGGGGGAAAACTATAATGCTATGATGTTGATGAATTTGGATTTTAAGAGTTGATGTGAACTCAAGATTTTCAATATAGATAAATACTTTTAGAAACAAGTCTAGTAGCTGTGTGTATATACATATATACACATACTCCCTAGCTCCATGAACTGAGAGGTCTAAAATCCTGACACCTCAGTAATAATGAACACACCTAACACCCAGATCCTGATCACTACATATTATTCTCCACTAAAAGGAACCTGGGGCTCCTTGTTGAAACGACTGATTCCAGGGTTGAGGTGGGAAAATAGAAGCTGAACCTGCAATATCTTGTCTCAGATGGTAAAGAAGTGCTTTCAGAGTGATGGGCATACATCAGAAGGACATAGAAGCCAGCTTAAAGAGGCTCCCACTGGCCAATTTGGGACTGTGTGAGTGTAAAAATAAATAATGATACCAATAGATTATAAACCATTAAATAAGAAAAGAAGCCATAAGTCTATACTGACATACACAACACATGCATACTTATATACATGAGATAGCTTTTCCTTACAATGGAATGTCATCTGATGAATGTGGGAGGAATTATAGAATCAGAAAATCATCACTTGGTAATCATGAGAGTAATTAATTCACCTGAGAAATCAAAGAATGCTAAAACTACTGGGTGAAAGTTTGATGAGGAATGGAATATTTACGTAATCTCAAAGCACCTCCTCACAAAATACTTATTGATTACAAAGGGGATCACAGAGTAACTCAATGACGGACCTGGCAAGTATTTTAATCAAGGGATCAAGGTTATTGCTGGCAATGAGACAAATTAAATTGTGTGCCATCTGATAGAATACAATAAGAACGCAGCATCAATTCTGTGATATTCCTTTTAAAAAAGTAGAGTTTGAATCTAATCATGAGCAATTATCAGAAAAACACACACTAATGGGCATCCTACAAAATAAGTAGCCAAAAATGTTTACAAGTGTCAAGATCACAAAAACTCAAGAAAAGAATGAGGAACTGTTCCAGATTAAAGGAATCTATAAAGACATGACCACCAAGTGCAACATTCAGTCCTGGGATTGAATCCCTTCACTAGAAAGGATGGCAGACTTGAATGGGTCTGTGAGTTCCATGGCTATAATGTATCATCCATGTCAATGGAAGTCAGGTAATACACATGGCATTCAGGACTATGGAGCATCATGTCAGCCACTTGCTCTCAAATGGTTTGAGAAAAAAAAAAATTCTTTGTACTACTTTTCCAATTTTTCTGTAAGTGTGAAATTATTTCAATTTTTTATTATAATCTATTTATTATGAGAACAGTAAACACTGTGTCTATTTTTAAATTCTACTCATAAAGCTGTTGTGACAATCAAATGAGTTAATATCTACAAAGCATTCATTGCACAATGCCTGGTACAGGGGAAGACCTTAAAAATACAGCTATATATAGTACAGTATATCACAATATTAAATCACAAATGCACACATTCCTCATCCCACCGGGAAGAGAATATGATCATCAGAGTCAAATGAAAGGACTCAATATGATGGTCTGGAACTGCTCCCGCCATGAAGCAAATGTTAGGACCAGATGACCTTGAGGCACCATTTGTACTTAATTATGTCTGGTCCCATAGTGCTAATTACCATATTTCCTCAGCCTTTTCATAAGCATCTTCCTGATTAAAAATCATTTATTAGGCACAGTACAATGTATACCACGTTACCAAAGCATTATAACGTCTTGATTAAATATTGCATTTTTCCGGGCTCTTTTTGTACTCCTACCCACTCTGACTTTGTAAATGAAGAACTCGATTTGAAGGGTCTCCTCCAAGGACACCGAGTGGGTTGACGGCAGAGACAAAATCAAATATCTAGAGAGTCACTGACCTTGCTTCCCCTGCTGGTTCCAAATGACTAGCTAAACTTACCAAATTTAAGGATAAGGCTCCAACTCAGCCAAGTTTAATAATAGAAACCCTAGTTCAATTTGTCCCTTTTCAACTTGAACTTTGCACTCAGCTCCATGTCCAAAAATACCGTCCCCTAGGGCTTAATGCAGCATTTTCAAAATAATTTTGTAAGAGTTACTCTGTGCAGAAAGCAAACTTCCTTTATTCTGAAAACTGGCATTGTACAAAAAACGGGGGGGGGGGGTAGGAAAAGAAAGAAAAATGCAAACCGCTCAGACCTGGTATCTAATTCTGCTCACACTGCCTCATTTCTGGCGCACACCGCTCACTTTGACATCAAGGGGCGCTCTGCCAGGAAAGAGCCACATGGACTGCCGAAGGGAATCAGAACCTGACCCTCTCATCTCCCACTCCTCCCCCTTCTCCAGGGCCCCACTGCCAGCTTAAAAACAGTTAATTGCCTTTTCATACAAAGAGTTTGACAGCCACTCTCCCACAAACCACACTAAAATCTTACCCCCTGTATGGTTTGTGAAAAAAAAAAACTGTTTCCATTTTTAGGAGAGCATAAGACCTGGCCCATTTTATTTAGAAATTAATAATAATTCTGAGTGCTCTCTTTTCTCTGTTCTGGAAGAGCAGTGAAGCAGCTCTGAAATGAAGAATTTACTACTGTGCGTGCCAGGACAAAAACAGATGGACCAAAAAAGTTTAGATGGATGAATCTGAAAAATTGGATGACCTTTATTATACCCCAAAAGTTATAAAAAATTTGAAGAGCAAAACTTCCATTTGCCAGCAAGTTTCTCTCCAATTTACAAATTCCATATTGTGGCTTCAGACACAGGAGTAAAAGCTCATACCATTCTCTGGAGCGCCAGACACCACCCCCTAGCCATCAGCCTACCTCAGTCCCCTTATGTGAAAAGTCTAGAAACGTGTTCCTACCTCCTCACTTCAGTAAGAAGAAGGAAGACTGGGGAACTCAACTCATGTTCACATATCATCCTGAGATTCCTAGGACTGGGCTGGGGCAAAGGGTGGATGCATTTCATTAGAACATAATCCAAATGAAACCAAGAACTGGATCATTTCTCAGGCTGGCAACTAGATTCAGGCGGCTGCCTCTTCGCAACTGAAGTTGCTCACCTCGCAGATTTACCCATGATCAGAAATGATGTAATAAATTGCATATTTATAGAATGTAATTGGATCCATGCAAATCCAGCTCCAATACAAAATCCATTTAAAGCATCTGCTATATCAAACATGGGTCAGTAACACATAACGATGTATGTGTTTTGGGCACAGATATGTCATGGCAAATGTTTACATTACAAATATTCTGAATAAGTCCTAAGCAATGTATAAAAGTACTGTGTGTGAATTACAATTTTATTAATAATGAAGAATGGTGAGGTAGAGACATCCAAGATTCACTCAAACCCAGCTCTGCTCTGCTTCTGGAATATGGGAGAATTACACTTCCCTACTGCCACTGTGCTTACATGGGACAATGCAAATCGTTCTAGCCAATGAACTATGAGAATGCGTCGTTTCTGAGCTTGTGCATTTAATTGCTAGAGTGACACTTTCATCTCTACATTTTTTCAGCCATAGTAAATTTGGAAGCATCATGCTGACTGGTGGAATCATAAGATAAGTGGAATCAAAATAAGAGCAGAGCCCCAGCAACCCATGAGCAATCTTTTTTTTTTTTCCCCTGATTTAATCTACTGAGGTCTGGGGGATCTTTGTTACCCCTACTAATGCCTTCATTATACACTTGGCCTATAATCCATGGTCTCTAAATATCTAACTTCAGTCTTATTCCTCAGTTTTGAAACACTTAGCAGAAATGGTGCAGAGAATGTCAAGTCCCCAAAAGAAGTAAGAGGTATATGTCAAACCTTCTATGACAACCCCTTGACTATCTTATGGGATAGAAATCAGAGTCATCCACGCATACACATATAGCAAGCCTCATGGGGCACTGCAGAGTTCAGAGTTAGCTACAAAGCCAGATATCAAAAAGAGGAAGCAATTCAAAGTCCAGGGAGTTGAGCTGTAAGCCAAATACTACCGGTAGAGTGCCTGGCTGGCTCAGTTGGAAGAGCATGCAACTCTTGATCTCAGACTTGGGAGTTCATGCCCCATGCAGGGGAATAGAGATTACTTAAATAAAACTTAAAAAGGAAAAAAAACAAAAAACAAAAAACAAAAAAAACAAAAAAAAAACATTCTGTGGTTAAAACACCCTGAAATCACAAAATAAAATAATAGAGATTATTAAACCAAGTTACTACCAGTGAGGTTAGGCACTAGGTTATTCTTCAAAATTCTACCAGCGTTTACTGCTGTTTCACATGGCTTATATTGGCACCAAAGTACATGCAGGGACTCTCTCTCTCACTCTGCCTTACCCTAAAAAGCACCATGTGAACTGTGACCAAAAAGAAAACAAACAAAAAAGCTCTCAGATCTTTTTAATTAAAAATCCTTGGAATTCAGTAATCCTACAGATGTATTTAATATTTATTTTATTTTATTTACATTTCCCAAAATAGCATCTAGACAGAAATTCTTAATAATCTCTTGACTTTATCTCCCTTCTGAAATAATTGACCCAAATACCAATCACCAACCTCACACCATTTAATTCATCTTCTCTCCTACTTTAAACAAATACCCTGTACATAAGCAATAGAGTCATAGAAATCATGACTTTTTTAATCTTAAAGGAGACTTAGAGACTAACGTCTGTCCCTCCACCCAAAAAAAGTTGGACAAAGAAACAACAGCCAAATTTTTAAAAATAGTTTCTCAATCTATAGCTTTAGTCTGTTCTTACCCACAAAACCTTCTATATCTTAAATAAAATCATGAAGCATCAAAGGGGCTACTGTATATTAATATAAACATATGAGAAAATATCCTACTAATCATTAAATCAGAACACAAGCTGCTGGTATCCCTTAGGGGGTTTTTTATTATTATTATTAGCAAGATGTTATCATTTGCTCACATTCTTCAGCTTATTAGGAAACTTGGACTGTAATTTTGGATCCCGAGTCAAAAGAACTAATTAAATGATAAATGTCACTTTTTCTCCCAACTTACGCAACTAGAATTTTGAATAACACATTCTTCTATTGTGCCAAACCAAGAGAGAAAATATTACTCTTTGGATCTTTAGAGGACAAAAAGGGACACATGAAAGTGGTTAATTTATAAATAAATGGGCCCTTTTATATTTACTAGAATTCTACATTTTTGTTTTTTTTAGGCAAAGGAATTCATAATGCTCAAAGCACATCACAAACATGAATTATTCACTATTTCGATAAAATCCTAAATGGCTTTAAGATTATCATTATCCCATTTACAAATGAAGTTCATAGAGGTAAATTTATGGGTACCACGTTTATCTACTACTGTAAGAAAATAGTAAAATCTGGTCTGGACTCCAAATCACTTTTTTTTCATTTTATAGTTGTATTATAGCTATGGAGTTCAATATTCTAACTCCCTTCTGTCTTTCCCCTACTTCCTACAAAGATAGAAAGAAAAAGGGGCACCTGGGTGGCTCAGTGGGTTAAAGCCTCTGCCTTCAGCTCAGTTCATGATCCCTGGGTCCTGGGATTGAGCCCCGCATCAGGCTCCCTGCTTCCCTTCCTCTCTCTCTGCCTGCCTTTCTGCCTACTTGTGATCTCTGTTAAATAAATAAAAATCTTTTTTTTTATTAAATTTTCTTTTTTATAAACATATAATATATTTTTATCGCCAGGGGTACAGGTCTGTGAATCGCCAGGTTTACACACTTCACAGCACTCACCATAGCACATACCCTCCCCAATGTCCATAACCCCACCCCCCCTCTCCAAACCCCCCTCCACCCAGCAACCCTCAGTTTGTTTTGTGAGATTAAGAGTCACTTATGGTTTGTCTCCCTCCCAATCCCATCTTGTTTCATTTACTCTTCTACTACCCCCTTAACCCACCATGTTGCATCTCCTCTTCCCTCATATCAGGGAGATCATATGATAGTTGTCTTTCTCCGATTGACTTATTTCGCTAAGCATGATACCCTCTAGTTCCATCCACGTCGTCGCAAATGGCAAGATTTCATTTCTTTTGATGGCTGCATAGTATTCCATTGTGTATATATACCACCTCTTCTTTATCCATTTGTCTGTTGATGGACATCTAGGTTCTTTCCATAGTTTGGCTATTGTAGACATTGCTGCTATAAACATTCGGGTGCACGTGCCCCTTCGGATCACTACGTTTGTATCTTTAGGGTAAATACCCAGCAGTGCAATTGCTGGGTCATAGGGTAGTTCTATTTTCAACATTTTGAGGAACCTCCATGCTGTTTTCCAGAGTGGTTGCACCAGCTTGCATTCCCACCAACAGTGTAGGAGGGTTCCCCTTTCTCCGCATCCTCGCCAGCATCTGTCATTTCCTGACTTGTTAATTTTAGCCATTCTGACTGGTGTGAGGTGATATCTCATTGTGGTTTTGATTTGTATTTCCCCAATGCCGAGTGATGTGGAGCACTTTTTCATGTGTCTATTGGCCATCTGGATGTCTTCTTTGCAGAAATGTCTGTTCATGCCCTCTGCCCATTTCTTGATTGGATTATTTGTTCTTTGGGTGTTGAGTTTGCTAAGTTCTTTATAGATTTTGGACACTAGCCCTTTATCTGATATGTCATTTGCAAATATCTTCTCCCATTCTGTCAGTTGTCTTTTGGTTTTGTTAACTGTTTCCTTTGCTGTGCAAAAGCTTTTGATCTTAATAAAATCCCAATAGTTCATTTTTGCCCTTGCTTCCCTTGCCTTTGGCGATGTTCCTAGGAAGATGTTGCTGTGGCTGAGGTCGAAGAGGTTGCTGCCTGTGTTCTCCTCAAGGATTTTGATGGATTCCTTTCTCACATTGAGGTCCTTCATCCATTTTGAGTCTATTTTTGTGTGTGGTGTAAGGAAATGATCCAATTTCATTTTTCTGCATGTGGCTGTCCAATTTTCCCAACACCATTTATTGAAGAGGCTGTCTTTGTTCCATTGGACATTCTTTCCTGCTTTGTCGAAGATTAGTTGACCATAGAGTTGAGGGTCTATTTCTGGGCTCTCTATTCTGTTCCATTGATCTATACGTCTGTTTTTGTGCCAGTACCATGCTGTCTTGATGATGACAACTTTGTAATAGAGCTTGAAGTCCGGAATTGTGATGCCACCAACTTTGGCTTTCTTTTTCAATATTCCTTTGGCTATTCGAGGTCTTTTCTGGTTCCATATAAATTTTAGGATGATTTGTTCCATTTCTTTGAAAAAAATGGATGGTACTTTGATAGGAATTGCATTAAATGTGTAGACTGCTTTAGGTAGCATAGACATTTTCACAATATTTATTCTTCCAATCTAGGAGCATGGAACATTTTTCCATTTCTTTGTGTCTTCCTCAATTTCTTTCATGAGTACTTTATAGTTTTCTGGGTATAGATTCTTAGTCTCTTTGGTTATGTTTATTCCTAGGTATCTTATAGTTTTGGGTGCAATTGTAAATGGGATTGACTCCTTAATTTCTCTTTCTTCTGTCTTATTGTTGGTGTAGAGAAATGCAACTGATTTCTGTGCATTGATTTTATATCCTGACACTTGACTGAATTCCTGTACAAGTTCTAGCAGTTTTGGAGTGGAGTCTTTTGGGTTTTCCACATATAGTATCATATCATCTGTGAAGAGTGATAGTTTGACTTCTTCTTTACCGATTTGGATGCCTTTAATTTCCTTTTGTTGTCTGATTGCTGAGGCTAGGACTTCTAGTACTATGTTGAATAGCAGTGGTGATAACATCCCTGCCGTGTTCCTGACCTTAGCGGAAAAGCTTTCAGTTTTTCTCCATTGAGAATGATATTTGTGGTGGGTTTTTCATAGATGGCTTTGATAATATTGAGGTATGTGCCCTCTATCCCTACACTTTGAAGAGTTTTGATCAGGAAGGGATGTTGTACTTTGTCAAATGCTTTTTCAGCATCTATGGAGAGTATCATATGGTTCTTGTTCTTTCTTTTATTAATGTGTTGTATCACATTGATTGATTTGCGGATGTTGAACCAAACCTGCAGCCCTGGAATAAATCCCACTTGGTCGTGGTGAATAATCCTTTTAATGTACTGTTGAATCCTATTGGCTAGTATTTTGTTGAGAATTTTCCCATCTGTGTTCATCAAGGATATTGGTCTGTAGTTCTCTTTTTTGATGGGATCCTTGTCTGGTTTTGGGATCAAGGTGATGCTGGCCTCATAAAATGAGTTTGGAAGTTTTCCTTCCATTTCTATTTTTTGGAACAGTTTCAGGAGAATAGGAATTAGTTCTTCTTTAAATGTTTGGTAGAATTCCCCTGGGAAGCCATCTGGCCCTGGGCTTTTGTTTGTTTGGAGATTTTTGATGACTGTTTCAATCTCCTTACTGGTTATGGGTCTGTTCAGGCTTTCTATTTCTTCCTGGTTCAGTTGTGGTAGTTTATATGTCTCTAGGAATGCATCCATTTCTTCCAGATTGTCAAATTTGTTGGCGTAGAGTTGCTCATAGTATGTTCTTATAATTGTCTGTATTTCTTTGGTGTTAGTTGTGATCTCTCCTCTTTCATTCATGATTTTATTTATTTGGGTCCTTTCTCTTTTCTTTTTGATAAGTCTGGCCAGGGGTTTATTGATCTTATTAATTCTTTCAAAGAACCAGCTCCTAGTTTCATTGATTTGTTCTATTGTTTTTTTTGGTTTCTATTTCATTGATTTCTGCTCTGATCTTTATGATTTCTCTTCTCCTGCTGGGTTTAGGGTTTCTTTGTTGTTCTTTCTCCAACTCCTTTAGGTGTAGTGTTAGGTTGTGTACCTGAGACCTTTCTTATTTCTTGAGAAAGGCTTGTACTGCTATACATTTTCCTCTCAGAACTGCCTTTGTTGTGTCCCACAGATTCTGAACCATTGTGTTTTCATTATCATTTGTTTCCATGAATTTTTTCAATTCTTCTTTAATTTCCTGGTTGACCAATTCATTCTTTAGAAGGATGCTGTTTAGTCTCCATGTATTTGGGTTCTTTCCAAATTTCCTCTTGTGATTGAGTTCTAGCTTCAGAGCATTGTGGTCTGAAAATATGCAGGGAATGATTCCAATCTTTTGATAACGGTTGAGACCTGATTTAGGACCAAGAATGTGATCTATTCTGGAGAATGTTCCATGTGCACTAGAGAAGAATGTGTATTCTGTTGCTTTGGGATGAAATGTTCTGAATATATCTGTGATGTCCATCTGGTCCAATGTGTCATTTAAGGCCTTGATTTCCTTGTTGATCTTTTGCTTGGATGATCTGTCCATTTCAGTGAGGGGAGTGTTAAAGTCCCCTACTATTATTGTATTATTGTCGATGTGTTTCTTTGATTTTGTTATTAATTGGTTTATATAGTTGGCTGCTCCCACGTTAGGGGCATAGATATTTAAAACTGTTAGATCTTCTTGTTGGACAGTTCCTTTGAGTATGATATAGTGTCCTTCCTCATCTCTTATTATAGTCTTTGGCTTAAAATCTAATTGATCTGATATAAGGATTGCCACTCCTGCTCTCTTCTGATGTCCATTAGCATGGTAAATTCTTTTCCACCCCCTCACTTTAAATCTGGAGGTGTCTTCAGGTTTAAGATGAGTTTCTTGTAGGCAACATATAGATGGGTTTTGTTTTTTTATCCATTCTGATACCCTGTGTCTTTTGATTGGGGCATTTAGCCCATTAACATTCAGGGTAAGTATTGAGAGATATGAATTTAGTGCCATTGTATTGCCTGTAAGGTGACTGTTATTGTATATTGTCTCTGTTCCTTTCTGATCTACTACTTTTAGGGTCTCTCTTTGCTTAGAGGACCCCTTTCAATATTTCCTGTAGAGCTGGTTTGGTGTTTGCAAATTCTTTCAGTTTTTGTTTGTCCTGGAAGCTTTTAATCTCTCCTTCTATTTTCAATGATAGCCTAGCTGGATATAGTATTCTTGGCTGCATGTTTTTCTCGTTTAGTACTCTGAATATATCATGCCAGCTCTTTCTGGCCTGCCAGGTCTCTGTGGATAAGTCTGCTGCCAATCTAATATTTTTACCATTGTATGTTACAGACTTCTTTTCCCAGGCTGCTTTCAGGATCTTCTCTTTGTCACTAAGACTTGTAAATTTTACTATTAGGTGACGGGGTGTGGACCTATTCTTATTGATTTTGAGGGGGGGTTCTCTGAACCTCCTGGATTTTGATGCTTGTTCCCTTTGCCATATTGGGGAAATTCTCTCCAATAATTCTCTCCAATATACCTTCTGCTCCCCTCTCTGTTTCCTCTTCTTCTGGAATCCCAATTATTCTAATGTTGTTTCGTCGTATGGTGTCACTTATCTCTCGAATTCTCCCCTCGTGGTCCAGTAGCTGTTTGTCCCTCTTTTGCTCAGCTTCTTTATTCTCTGTCATTTGGTCTTCTATATCGCTAATTCTTTCTTCTGCCTCATTTATCCTAGCAGTGAGAGCCTCCATTTTTGATTGCACCTCATTAATAGCTTTTTTGATTTCAACTTGGTTAGATTTTAGTTCTTTTATTTCTCCAGAAAGGGCTTTTATATCTCCCGAGAGGGTTTCTCTAATATCTTCCATGCCTTTTTTGAGCCCGGCTAGAACCTTGAGAATCGTCATTCTGAACTCTAGATCTGACATATTACCAATGTCTGTATTGATTAGGTCCCTAGCCTTTGGTACTGCCTCTTGTTCTTTTTTTTTTGTGGTGAATTTTTCCGCCTTGTCATTTTGTCCAGAGAAGAGTATATGAAGGAGCAAGTAAAATACTAAAAGGGTGGCAACAACCCCAGGAAAATATGCTTTAGCCAAATCAGAAGAGATCCCAAATCGTGAGGGGGGAGAAAGGGGATAAAAAGAGGTTCAGAAAGAAAAAAAAAAGAAAAAGAAAAAAGAAACAATTAAAAAAAGAAAACCAATAAAGAAAATATATATATATATATTAGATAAACTAGTTTAAAAACGTTAAAAAAGAAAAGGGTAAAAGTTAAAAAAAATTTAGCAGAAGAAGAAAAAAAAATTGAAAAAGAAAAAAAATTAAAAATTAAATTAACTGCAAGGCTAAAGAATCATGTGGAGAAAGCCATGAGTTCCGTGCTTTGCTTTCTCCTCCTCTGGAATTCCGCTGCTCTCCTTGGTATTGAAACTACACACCTTGGTAAGTGAACTTGGTCCTGGCTGGGTTTCTTGTTGATCTTCTGGGGGAGGGGCCTGTTGTAGTGATTCTCAAGTGTCTTTGCCCCAGGTGGAGTTGCATCGCCCTTACCCGGGCCGGTCTGAGTAATCCGCTCGGGTTTGCTTTCGGGAGCTTTTGTTCCCTGAGCGCTTTCCGTAGAGTTCCAGAGGGCGGGAATGAAGATGGCGGCCTCCCGGTCTCCGGCCTGGAAGAGCCGAGAGCCCGGGGTCCCAATCCTCAGTGTGCCCTCAGAGAACAGCGCCCAATTAGTCCCGTCACCCTGGCCTCCGGCCGCGCTCCGAGCTGACCGAGCCTGCGACCGGTTCAAGGTAACCCCGAGCTTAGAGCTCACTCCTCGGCTCTGTCTCTGTAGCCGGCTTCCCTGTTCTAATACCTGTAAGCTCTGCGACACTCAGACGCCCCCGATCCTTCTGTGACCCTGCGGGACCTGAGGCCACGCTGACCCAGCGTGGGCTTCACCCCGGTTAAGCCTCTGGAGCGATGTCCCTCAGTGGAACAGACTTTTAAAAGTCCCGATTTTGTGCTCCGTTGCTCCGCCGCTTGCCGGGAGCTGGCCCCTCCCCCCGCGGTCTATCTTCCCGTCGCTTTGGATTCACTTCTCCGTCAGTCCTACCTTTCAGAAAGTGGTTGATTTTGTGTTTCTAGAGTTGCTGTTCTTCTCTTCGCTCTCCCGTTGGATCTGTAGGTATCTGCAATCTTTAGATAAGTTATCTAGCTGATCTCCTGCTACCTGAAGTAGTCTCAGCCTGCTACTTCTCCGCCATCTTGACTCCTCAGCAATAAAAATCTTTTTTAAAAAAAGAAAGAAAGAAAGAAAAAATATGCCAACAGATGTAGCCATCAAGAGAAACTTGATGTTTAACAAATCAAAATGTAACTAAATAGTATTTTTCTGGTTCATATCTTTATATCATTCATGTGTCCATATCTTTACATCTTTCATGTGTCATTATACTACACTCAAATTCTCAGTCCCCCTTTAAAGAACAGATAATATCCCAGGCATTAACAAATACATCAACTTGCCATTAATTGGTATTTTCAGGTAATGGAATAACAATAAAAATGAGTATTTATTGAGATGACTTTGTACAGCTACTGTTCTACAAGCTGTAGACGTATTAATTTATTGTACCATCAGAACACCTTTGTGAAGTAGAGGAGGTGAATATTACCCTCAACTAACAAGGAACTACAGCACACAGGGGTTACTTATCTTGGCCTGTGGCAATCTAGGACTCACACCATGGCATTGGTTCTGGAGTCCCATTTACTCCATACTTCTTCTCTTGTTAATCCAGCATTATGCTTAACAAAGAATTATTTCATGCAATTCTTCAATAATTTTCTAAGTCACAATATAAAAACCACATAGCAGTAGAATGATAACTAATTTCACTTTTCTTTAGTGATTCAGAAAACATATCAACACTTTGAAGAATTTCAGGATCAGCAACCATAAAATAAAAATAATAATAAAGTGTACCTCAAGAGATTTCAGAGGATTGAGAAAACGTAGATGAAATGCTTCAGCAGAGCCTTACCTACAGTATGTGTTCAATAAATGGTAGTCACTTATTATAGTAATTAGATATTTATAATATTAACATAATAATAGAAATTACAACGTAAATAAAGAATAGTTTGTTCTTTCTTTTAATAATGTTTCACAACTGGGGCGCCTGGGTGGCTCAGTGGGTTAAGCCATTGCCTTCAGCTCAGGTCATGATCTCAGGGTCCTGGGATCGAGCCCCGCATCGGGCTCTCTGTTCAGCAGGGAGCCTGCTTCCTTCTCACTCTCTCTGCCTACCTCTCTGCCTACTTGTGAGCTCTCTCTGTCAAATAAATAAATAAAATCTTAAAAATAATAATAATAATAATAATAATGTTTCAGAACACATTTATATCTCCCTTAAAAGAGCAGATTCCCAAAAATTAGGTATAAGTTGAAATATTTTTAAAATAAGTCATACTTTCCCATTTGAGGACATTTTCTTTCAGAGATACTTTATTATCTTCGTGTTTAACTAAATTTCAATTAAGAGTGACTGCTAAATCTTTACAATTTTTCAACCACCAGTCTGTCAAAGGATTCATAATCAATCACATATGCAATTATCTCTAGATATCCAAGTATTTATAGAACCTTAAATTATTTTGTAAAGTGCATAATCATGACAATTCTGTCATTTCAAATTGTTGTCTGAATTTTCTCATAGTAGGAAAGAAGAAATGCTGAATAACACTACTCCACCTAGCTCTCCATTGCCCTTGCTGTGAAAGGTTAGTCCTTGAGCTTATCAGACTGAGCACAGACTACAGAGGCAGGATGAAGACAGTACAAAAGGAACATATTCCTTATAATTTCTCTCTTAACAGAAACCCTATCTTGTTTCTTGAGAGAAAACACTACAGAAATAAAGAATAAAGAGTCACTCTGAATATGAGTCTCATATCAACCTATTTCCAAGAAAAGGAAAAAAAAAAAAAAGGAAAGGAAAGGAAAGGAGAGAAAAGAAAAAAAAAGAAGCAGGAATGTGATGAATCCTAGCCTAAAGTCAGCAAGAAGACACCAGGGCCACAAACTTCCTGAATTTAACTCTCCCCTCTCGTTCTCAGAGTGGGCAATTTCATCCCTTAGATGGTCAGGCTTTGAGAAATATTGCACTATAGGCCATGGCTAGTCAAACACATGGTGTATACCTGATCAGTGTTAAATAAATAATATACTAAACACATCAAATTAGTAGTATTTTGTTTTGACATTTTTACTGAGGTACAACTTACATACAGTAAAACACACAAGTTCAAAGTGTACAGCTCAATGAAGTTTTATACAATTCTCTATGTAAGGAACCACATCTAGATCAAGACATAGATCACTTGGCAGGGCAGGATCAAAATGGAACTGTGGGAGGCCCCTGAACTTTCCTCCTCCCATAGACACACCAAATATATAGCTACATATGGAGCAATTCTCTCTGAGACAAAAACCAGAAACTGAGTGACTTCTACACATTAGCAACTGAAATCAGGAAAATCTGACACACACTCACCATAAACCCCAGCCCAACACAGCACCATACAATCAGAAGCAAACCTCCCAACTGCCAGCTTCTCCCTGAAGACTGAAAGGACAGACCCCAAAAAAGCCAGTGGGTCTTGATCCACAAGTCCCACAGGACTGTACCAAAAAAGTAGCAGTCCTTAACAGGCATATGAGCATTCCCCATGGCTATCCCCCCAGGGGCCAGTACAGAAGCAGCACACAGAACACCCATCTCCCAGTCTTTCACTTGAAGGGATTTGACTATATACTTTATAAGCTGTGGTCTGAGGATCTAGCTGCTAATTAGCATGCATTTGGCTGGAGCCTGAAAGAGCTGGTGGACACTTTCCTTGCCTTCTCCCTCTGACTCACTCCAACAATCAGACCAAGTCACCAGTGTCTCCCTGGAAGGAGTTTATCCACTTATTGAGCAGAATTTTTTGGTTATCACCTAAAAGCTGGGACTCCAAATCACCTAGCTTTTTTTTTTTTTTAAGATTTTATTTATTTATTTGACAGACAGAGATCACAAGTAGGCAGAGAGGCAGGCAGAGAGGGGGGTGGGAAGCAGGATCCCTGCTGAGCAGAGAGCCCCATTTGGGGCTCCATCCCAGGACCCTGGGATCATGACCTGAGCCAAAGGCAGAGGCTTAACCCACTGAGCCACCCAGGTGGGGGGCCAGGGGGGAAGCAGGCTCCCTGCTGAGCAGAGAGAGCCCGATGTGGGGCTCAATCCCAGGACCCTCAGATCATGACCTGAGCTGAAGGCAGAGGCTTTAAGCCACTGAGCCACCCAGGTGCCCCATCACCTAGCTTTGATAGCCAGTGGGCTTACATTCATGAATCTCACAGGACTATAGCAAACAAAGAAGCAGTTTTTAAACTGTCACAGAAGAACCCACCCAGAGGCTATAACACTCAAGTTCAGTGCAGACGGAGCAGGCAAAAAAATGCCTACCTCCCAGTTTAGTTTAGACTCCCAGAAGGGTCTTAACTACTTTCATAGCTACTGCCTGAGGGTTCAGTTTTTAATCAGCCTGCACATAGGTGCTGACTGTGATCCTCCCCTTTAGGGTACTGATGGGTCTTAGCATACCCTCAACTACTGGGAGCCATTAAGAACAAAGACAGGAAGGTGTATAGTCACAGAGGTTTGAAAGGCAACCAGCTCAGGACAGGCTGATTGATGAGGTTCATCTACACAAAATCAGTCTGTCAAGACTGGGAGAAGTGGCCATTTTATGTAATGTGCCTAAGCCAACACAGAGAGTCAAAGAAAATAAACAGAGGAATATGTTTCAAACAAAAGAATAAAACACATCTTTAGAAACTAATTGTATTTTTTAAAGATTTTATTTATTTATTTATTTGAGAGAGGAGTGAGCATGAGCAGGGGAGGAACAGAGGGAGAGGGAGAAGCAGACTCCCCATTTAGCAGGGAGCCTAACACATGGCTTGATCCCAGGATTCAAGGATCATGACCCGAGCTGAAGGCAGATGCTTAACTGTCTGAGCCACCAAGGGGCCCCTCTAGAAACTAATCTTAATGAAACAGAGATAAGAGATTTATCAGATAAAAAGTTGAAATACAGTCTTAAAGATGCTCACTGAGGTTAGGAGAGGAATATATGAACAAAATGAGAATTTCAACAAAAAAAATTATTAAGAAATACAAAAAAAATAGAGCTGTAAAGTAGAATAACTGAACTGAAAAATTTTAATACAGAGGTTCAATAGCAGATTAAGTCAAGCAGAAGAAAGGATCAGTGAACTCAGACAGAACAGAGGAATTCATCCATTAAAGGAGTAAAAAATAAAAGAAATGAAAAAAAGTCAAGAGAGCTGAAGGGACTTACGGAATACTACCAAACAGACCAATATACACATTACAGAGGTCCCAGAAGGAGAAGAGAGAGAAAAGGGCAGAGAGCTTATTGAAAGAAATAATGGCTAAAAACTTCCTAACCTGAAGAAAGAAACAGATACCGAGGTTCAGGAAGCCCAAAGAGTACCAAAAAAAAAAAAAAAAAAAAAAAGGTAAATCTAAAGGGAACCATACCATGGCACATTACAATCAAAGACAAAGGGAGAATCTTAAAAGTAGCAAGAAAAAAGCAACTGTTACACACAAAGGGAACCCCCATAAGACAATCTATGGATTTTTTTTAGCAGAAACCTTAGAAGTAAGAAGGGAGTGGAATGATATACTAAGGGATGAAATTTAAAAACACAAAAAACAAAAAACTGCCAACCAAAATACTCTACTAGATGAAAAGGAAAGGACAGTCTCTTCAGTAAATGGTGCTGGGAAAACAGGATAGCCACATGCCAAAGAAGGAAACTAGATCCCTAGTTATACCGTAAACAAAAATCACCTCAAATGAATTAAAGATTAAAGATTTGAACATAATATCTGAAACTATCAAACTCCTACAGGAAAATATAAGGGGTAAGCTCCTCAACATTAGTTTTAAGAATTTTTTTGGTATTTGACACAAAAAGCAAAGGCAATAAAACAAAAACTAAGCAACTAGGACTGCATCAAACTAAAAAGCTTCTGTACAATGAAAGAAACCATCAACAAAATAAAAAACAACTTATGGGATGGGATAAAAAATCTGCAAACCACATATGCGATAAGGTATTAGTATCCAAAATAGACCAGTAATTCATATAACTCAATAGCAAAAAATTTAAAAAGAAATAAAATAACCAAGTTTAAAAAATGGACAAAGGACCTGAATAGACATTTTTCCAAAGACAACATACAGATGGCCAACAGGTAAATGAAAAGCTCAATACCACCAATCATCAAGGAAATGTAAATCAAAACCACAATGACATAGCAACCTACTAGGTTGCCTACTATCAAAAAGACAAGGGATAACAAATACTGGCAAGGACCTGAAAAAAAAAAAAAAAGGAACACTTACATATTGTTGGTGGGAATGTAAACTGGTATAGCCACTATGGAAAGTAGTATTGAGTAACCTCAAGAAATTAAAAATAGAACCACTATATGATCCAGCAATTCCATTTCTGGGACTATACCCAAAGCAAACAAAATTTTATCTCAGGTGTCTGTACTCCTGTGTTCACTGCAGCATTATTTACAATAACCAAGGTATGAAAATAACCTAAGTGGGACGCCTGGGTGGCTCAGTTGGTTAAGCGGCTGCCTTCAGCTCAGGTCATGATCCCAGCGTCCAGGGATCGAGTCCCACATCGGGCTCCTTGTTCAGCGGGGAGCCTGCTTCTCCCTCTGCCTCTGCCTGCCACTCTGTCTGCCTGTGCTCATGCTCTGTGACAAATAAATAAATAAAATCTTTAAAAAAAAAAACTTGAACCAGACTTGTGTTTTCTTAAAAAAAAAAAAAAAAAGAAAGAAAGAAAGAAAGAAAGAAAATAACCTAAGTATCTGCAGATAGATGACTGGATAAGGAAATGTGAGATAGATAAATAGATAGATAGATAGATATGCATGCAACAGAATGTTATTCAGTCTTAAGAAGGATAAAGCTTACCATTTGCAATGTGGATGATTCTAGAGGGCATTATGCTAAGTGAAGTAATCCAGATTAAGAAAGACAAATACTTCATGGTACCATCTATATGTAGAATCTAAAAAAACAAAAACAAACAAACAAACAAACAAAAAAAACGCACAGAACTAGAGAGGAAAATGGTGGTTATCAGGAGTTAGGAGTGGGGGAGATAGAGGCTGGTAAGAGAGTTCAATTATAGATAAATAAGGTTGAGGATCTAATGTATAATGTAACTACAGTTGATAATATTGTATTATTTAATTGAAATTTTCTAAGAGAGCAGAACTTAAGAGTTCTCACCAAAAAACAAAAATAAAAACAAAAATTAATATGTGAGGTGAAGGATGTACTAATTAACTTGATAGTGGTATCTCTTCATGATGTATACGTATATCAAAGTATCACATTGTACACTTGAAATAAACAACAATGTTCATTTCATTTCAGTGTTGTCAATTGTACCTCAGTAAAGCTGAAAAAAAAATTATACAGAGCATTTCCCATATCCCAACAATATTTTTAGTTATTTTAAAATTTAATTTAAAAGTTAATTTAAAATTTGTTAGATGGCAGAAGTGGTATTTTTTCTGTATCTCAATTACTGTATATTTATAAAGCTTTTTTTTTATTTTGTTTTTTCAGTGTTCCAAGATTCATTGTTTATGCACCACACCCAGTGCTCCATGCAATACATGCCCTCCTTAATACCCACCACCAGGCTTACCTAACCCCCCACTCTCCTCCCATCCAAAACCCTCAGTTTGTTTCTCAGAGTCCACAGTCTCTCATGGTTTGTCTCCCCCTCTGGTGTTCCCCCATTCACTTTTCCTTTCCTTCTCCTAATGTCCTCCATGTTATTCCTTATGCTCCACAAGTAAGTGAAACCATATGATAATTGACTCTCTCTGCTTGACTTATTTCACTCAGCATAATCTCCTCCAGTCCCATCCATGTTGATAGAAAAGTTGTGTATTCATCCTTTCTGAAGGAGGCATAATATTCCATTGTATATATGGACCATATCTTCTTATCCATTTGTCTGTTGATGGACATCTTGGCTCTTTCCACAATTTGGCGACTGTGGCCATTGCTGCTATGAACATTGGGGTACAGATGGCCCTTCTTTTCACTACATCTGTATCTTTGGGGTAAATACCCAGTAGTGCAATTGCAGGATCATAGGGTAGCTCTATTTTTAATTTCTTAAGGAATCTCCACACTGTTTTCCAAAGTGGTTGCACCAACTTGTATTCCCACCAACAGTGTAAGAAGATTCCCCTTTCTCCATATCCTCTCCAACACTTGTTTACTGTCTCATTACAGTGAGATTCTACTAGGGAGGTGGAATAATTTAAAGATAATTAAGTCATGGGGTTGAAAGCACAGGTTTGGGAATCAGAAAGACCCACCACTTGCTTATATCTGACATTTGACAAGGCATATCTCCCTACCCTACAGTCCCTTCACTTGTATTATAAGAATTATATTTATAGGTGAGTCTTTTGGGGATTAAATAACTTAAGGCATGTAAAGACTCACTAAAGACACACAAGGTGCTGGACGGGTATAAAATAGGTAAAAACTCAATAAAGGGCAGGTATCTATATTAAAAATTAATCACTATAATATTCAGTTGATATACAGTGTGGGCCAAAACATCTTCCTTCTTCCTGACTGCTATGCTTTCATGTGATAATGCCCTCAGGGACAGAGTGACAGTATTTTATTCTTACCATTTTTATTTAGCTGTTGAAGGAAGATGTATTTCATTTGAACGGTATCAATATCAAATCCCATTTTAAAAGCAATTGTTAAAAATTCTGAGAATAAACTTATACTGTCTTTGATCAAATAAGCTGCTGTAATCAAAATGAATGTTCTACAATGATCAAGCTATTTATTTTTGAAAGCTTCCAATTTTTTGAAGCCTAAAATGGTTTAGTTCTGTCCACCAAGCAATTAATATGTTCTACTAAACAAATCAGAGCTGGAGAACCAAATTAACACCTTTCAAGAGTGATATATCAGTGCCGGCTTCTGCAGAATGTTTTATGACCCTTCCACCTAATTTAATGGATAAATCCTGAGCATCAGAGTGTCCCAGTATGGCTTCAGATCTTTCAGAGGCAAGAAATATACATTCATATGAAGTGCAACTTAGTAGAAAAATTAAACTCCTCTGCCATATATGAAATTCTACTTTCAAATATCTTACCTTAACCCTGAAACCAGACTCAACTTCCATTCATTAACTCAGACTTAATTCAGTTAAAAAAGATATTTTGTGTGAGTTAAGGTATTTTAAAGTGAATAAAGATATTTTGTGTAAGCTGAGACAAATGCCAACCAAATCCCTCTCCAGCTTCACATGACTGACAGATCATGTTCCAGGATTACAGACACTCAGATGTAATTACCTCACTCTGGTCTTCAATTTGAAGCAACTGATCAGCTCTTCTGCCCATTTGGCTGAACAGTACACTACAGCCCAAAAACCTCAGCCACATTTCAACTAGAACAAGTGATGTGGGCATTGCTTTTTCCAAGACGCCACTGCGAGATAAGAAAAAGCATGTATAATGGTCTTTGCCCTCAGTTCCTGGCACAGAGCTCCTAAAACCCTTGTAATTTTCTAATGATAAGAGCACAAGAAGCATCTTTTGTTCTCCATGAGTTCCCACACGAAGGCGGGTCACCAAAAATATCAAGCCATGACTAGAATTTTCAAAACCACCCTACCCCAACCTCTCTGGAGGAGAGAGAGGGACTGGAAATGGAATTAATAACTGATCATGCAGACATGATGAAATCTCTATAGAATCCTAAAAGTATGGGGTTCAGAGAACATCCAGGTTGTTGAACACATCCACATTCTGGGAGGGTGACACACTTCAACTCTGCATGGATAAAAGCTTCCATGCCCAAGATCCTCCCGGACCTCACCCTGCGTATCTCTTCATCTCACTATACATCTGAATACTTTAATAAACTGGTAAATGTAAATAAGTCTTTCTGGGAGTTCTGTGAGCTAATACATTGTAGCAAATAATTGAATCCAAGGGGGTGGAGGTCATGGGAACTTAAAATTCATAGCCATGTCAGAAAGAAGTTGTGCGTAACCTGGGAACTTAATATTTGTGAATGGCTTCTCAAGTGGGTAGCAGTCTCATGGGACTGAACCATTAACCTGTGGGATCTGACATGATCTCCAAAACTGAGAGCATTGTTGAGCTTAACTGTTAAATTCTAGGGGCACCTGGGTGGCTCAGTGGCTTAACTGTCTAGCTTTGGATCTCAGCTCAGGTCTTGATCTCAGGGTCGTAAGTTCAAGCCCTACATTGGGCTTCATGCTGGGCATAGAGCCTACTCTAAAAATAAAATTGTTAAATTCTACCTAGTGTTATGAAATTGCTTGATGTGGGCGGGGGGGGGGGGGGACTCACATTTCATAACCAGACTGATCATAAGTGAAGTATTCCAAGTGAAAGTAAAGGAGAAAGACACAGTAGAACTGCAGTGTTTCCTTTTTGTTGTTGTTGTTATTTTTTTAACTCACCCTCGCTCCCTAGCCTCCAGCCATTTGAAGATCTCTGAAAGGAATGGGCAAGAAAAATTGCCTTTTTATCTCCCAAAACTATCTCCAACATTCATTTTAACCTGACTTCAGGGACTAAAGTCCAAAACAATGAACCTACCCCGAAGTGCCTTAGATCTCTATATGAAACAGAAACTGATATATGCTACTGGAAGTAAATAGTAATAGTATAACTAGCCAGTGGGAAGATTCTAAACAGCTCCATGGACAATGAAATCATTCAAGGGCACTTCTTCCTCTTGAAATAGAGAAGCCCCAGGTGGTTCCATTCCCTTCTCTAGCCCTTCCTTTTGTATATTTACCAAGGTGAAGAAACTAGAAGGAAATTTCTGTATTTTTCCCTTAATAGGACTTAGGGAGTGCTTTTGTCTTAAAAAGAAAAGAGGAAAATTTTAAAAGGGAGAAAAGGAGGTATAAAAATGACGATGGTGATGATGGTGACACTGATGATGGTGACTGCACCAAGACTAGGCCCTTGGCAGCAGAGGTCCAGTTTGACTGCTGATTTTTTTTATATGAACAAAGGAATAAGAACTTATCAGGCTGAGAAATGAGAAGCCAATACAGTAATTCATCAGAAAGATGCCAAAATTATGACCAGAAGATAAGTGAAGAGAGGGATCAGGCCAGGACTGGGGACCTGGAACGGGATTCTAGAAGACTGGATTAGGGAATATGACAAAGAAGAATGATGGGTTAGGTAAAAAAAATATGAGATTGGCTAACTACTGCCAAGTACCAAGGTCTGAGCCTGGCTGAAGAAGTCAGGAAAGCCATTAGGATGAGGAACATCTGAGACATAGTCCTCATAAGGTAGTTACATCCAGAGTAGAACCCTAAGTCAGAACCCTGTTACAACTGGATGACCTAGAAACTTTCCTTCTGTCATCTAGGACAACATTCAAGGGATGGATGAGCTAAAGCAAGAGTCTAAATTGATAGAATATAAGCAGCATCAACTAAGGTAAAACACACGCCCTGGACACCTAGGTGGCTCAGTCTTCACCTCAAGTCATGATCTCAGGGTCCTGGGACTGATCCCTGAGTCAGGCTCCCTGCTCAGCATGAAGTCTGCTTTTCCTTCTCCCTCTGCCCCTCCCCACCAACTTGTGCACTCTCTCTCTCTCTCTCTCTCAAATAAATAAATAAAATATTTTTCAAAAAAAAAAAGGTAAAACACACAAACACACACACCATATAATAGCTTGTGATATATAGGAAAAGAGAATAAGTTCATCCCAAGAAATCTCTTGGAGTTCTAGAATTCTAGGGCTCTATGATAATGATTTAACCACTCTTAGGAGGCATAAGAATGATATAAATTTAAAAATAATAATAACAATAGACAAACCATAAGTGACTCTTAATCTCACAAAACAAACTGAGGGTTGATGGGGGGAGGGGGCTTGGGAGAGGGAGGGTGGGATTACGGACATTGGGGAGGGTATGTGCTATGGTGAGTGCTGTGAAGTGTGTAAACCTGGCGATTCACAGACCTGTACCCCTGGGGATAAAAATATATGTTTATAAAAAATAAAATTTAAAAAAAAAAGTTGAAATGGTAAAAAAAAAAAATAATAATAATAATAATAACAACAACAGCCATCTAATGGTTTAGAAGATAGGTATTGGAGTGACACTGACCTCAGTTTGTAGCTAGCTCTGACCTTGGAAAAGATTAGACTACCTGTTCCTCAATTTTGTTATCTATAAAATGGGTTTGATAATACTTACTTATATTCTTAGGTTATTCCAAAGTTAAACTTACATAAAGTATATAGTACTTCCCTGAGTACATAATAACATTCAATCTGTCGATACTTTTGTGATAATGATAATATATTTTAATGTAACTCTGATGTTCAAAGTGTTCAAATCACTTTCTTCGTCAGTACTTCCATTCTGCCTCAAATCAGATTTTAAAATTCAGCAAAAACAGGAGCCTTACTCTGACAGAATCAGAATTCATTAACTTTAAATGCATTACATTGCACCTGGACCTGAGGGAGTCCTAGCATATAATGAATCAATGTAATAAAAAGTATGATCTATTAATATTATAGTATTACCACTGTCACAGAGAACATCAGGTAACAAGAGGTAAAACAATAGCACTCCTATCAGTAACTAGGAAGACAAACACTAAAATGAAGAAAAGTGTTCTCCTCCACTAAGATCTATTATTAATTGAATACTTCCATGGTGTTTTATGTTATTTTATTTATTCATCACAACAACCCAATGAGGAATATATCATCTTGTCTTCACAAAGGAGAAAACTGAGACTTTGAAGTATTAAGTAGCTTCCTTATGATCACTCATGTAGTAAAGGGAAGAAGAGCTGGAATCGAAATAAAGACTCATCTGCCTCAAAAGCCTGTTTCCTCCCCTTCTGGCTTATGATTGCCCCAGCAATCATTAAGCCAGGTTACTAAATCTGAAACTGGTATTACAGTAAAATATATCAATGCAAACCTGAATACCCTTTATTTTATTTTATTTTATTTTATTTTATTTTATTTTATTTTATTTGACAGAGAGAGAGCACAAGTAGAGCGGCAGGCAGAGGGAAAGGAAGAAGCAGGCTCTACGCTGAGCAGGGGGCCTGATGTGGGACCCAATCCCAGGACTCTGGGATCATGACCTGAAGCTGAAGGCAGCCGCTTAACTGACTGAGCCACCCAAGCACCCTGAATACCCTTTTCTATAAAGGAAAATAAACACAAAACACAAGCATGAAAAAATTTTTACCTAGAACCCAATATATACTCAAAAACCAAGTATTCTGAAGCTACACCAGGCACCTATTAAAAGGTCGATAAAAACCTTTATTCCTTTTGCAAACAAAACAGAAATCATAGAAATGAAGATTAAGATAAAATGTGAAATTTTGCCCACGTCTGGAATACTTGTACAACCAGTACTCATATTAAAATTGAGACAGAATATGTGGGACAGAAGGACAGATCTCTGATTCTATTTCCAATTGCGTTAAATTAGGTATTTGTATATATTTGTAAATATTAGATATTGTACACACACTTATATATTCTTAAATTTTTCTGCAGAACTTCTCTAACCTATAACTCTATAAACATATTTATAAGTACATTTATAATTTAATTCTTCTCCCTGCCACTACTCATAAAACATTTTTGGGATTTCATTTCTTTAAACTGTTTCATTAATTTATCTTTTCCTCCTTCCTTTACTTCTTTAGCACATATTTACTTTAGCTGTGTGGACAGTTTGGTAACAACCACAGAATGAATATGAGAAAACCACACAGTATCATGACCAAGCCCTCCCTTAAGACAAACCCATAAAAAGAGACAAAATGCATATGAGATAGAGAGAAGGTTCCAAAAGAGCAAGTCAATTGTCTTTGCAGACACACCAAGTCTCATAACTGAAGTCACCTTAAAACCATTCATTCAGTGACTTTATTCAGTAACCACAGTGTACTTGGCACTAGGCTAGATTCTGAGGACACTGTGCCCACCTAATGGAAGACCAGATGCTAGTCAGAAGAGAAATGTGTAAACCAACAATTACAGGGCCATTTGATCAAGGCTCTAATTGTAAAATGCACAAGATGCAGTGGCTACAGAAGGTCATTCATCCATGAGTACTAAGGGCAGACTTATTCTGATGTATTAATACATGCTACATATAAATATTTCCTGACATAAAGTTTAAATTACAAGGGGTCCTGGTGAGATCTAATAAAAACTACTTTTAATTTCATTTAATCCACAGCACCTACCAAGACAATTTTTTCTAGTATTGAACATTTACTGAACTTTATCAAGTCTTCATCAGCTCTAAGCTGCAGACCACTGCCATTCCAATGTTTTGAGTTTTCGTCCCTTTTTTTTCCACATTTAAGTTTCCAAACCAACATGGACTTTGTCATCCACCTTCCAGTTTGGGGTGAAGGTCATCACCTGGTCATTTATATTGCTGTGTTCTCAATGTAATAGAGACATATGGCTAATGTGTCCCTAATTGTGTTATTTTGTTGTGCTCTGCTGCTACTGCACATCTCCTGAATTTTCTTAAGCCAATTATTGTCAAGTGCATTTAATTTCTTCTATTTCATTTTAGCACATTGCCAATATCCTCATTCCCATAGAGTGGATATTCTGCTGGGGAAATACTGAATTTTCACTTCGCATTGATACAGAGAGTCATTCTGATAGTTTCTTGAAAGTGAAAACTATTCTTTTCTGGAAAGCCTACCCAGCTATTGTAAGAGCTGGTTTCTTTTAATCTTGCAGTTTTTGTCCATATTCTTTATTCAATATGTCACTGTTCCCATGTCCCACTTAATTATGTGATAATGTAGAGACTGTCCAGTAGTCTGAGAAAATAGGTTGAATTACTCTAGATATCAACAATGAATGGCAGAGCCCACAGACTGCCATTTACTTACCCGCCAATCAATAAAAACACAGCTGAGATCTTAGTAGGAAGATCTGAAGGCATAAGTGAAAATCCAAAATCACTATACTCCCAGAAAATAAAATGTTTTTCCTCTAAATGTACCGTATTTATTATAGTTTCAATATTTTTCCTGTTATTCCTCAAAAAATGGTGTAAGAATCATTTATGACAGCCTTGGTCTACCATACAATTGAAATACTTCATCTAGAAATCAGAAAATACTTTAATTATACTTAGTGTACAGGTTGCTCTTCTGATTTCTTACATTACAGTTTATTTGGGTTTTTTTTTGTTTTGTCTTGTTTTTTTAACCATAGAAACTGAGCATGTTACTTCCTACCTCCAGGATACAATTTAAATTTCTTTTTATTCCTTTAATGTTTTAATACATTGTTCCCACAAGTTTCAAGAATGGGTTTCAAATTGGAATTTACAATTTGCATCTTTTAGGCTAAATTACATCTACATTTTTAGTACTTATCCTAAATGTACTAAAGTGAAACACTTTTTAAAACTCAATATAAAAGCTTAGTCTAGATCATAATTTTCATAATTTCATAATGTTTTAGAAAAAAATTAACTCGTTTTAAAACAACACAACATTTCATCATGAAATCTGTAGCGCTTCAATACCAAATTTCTCCACAAAGATTTTTCAAAGGTATGTAGGCACCAAATTTCTCCACAAAGATTTTAAAGAGGATGTTATAAGTGGTCTTAGGATGCTGGGTGGCAGCTGGTCTGACATGACGGGCATGAATAAATGTGCCAACAAAGCCCTTATGGTTTATTGGGTAATTATGGGAAGTGGCATTGGTGCCAGCCAATCGGATTCCTGGGCAGCTACTTCTAAACCCACTTACTCTTAAAGTAGATCATTAAAAATGCACTTCGGTGGAGAAGCTTTTCTCCTACTCGACATAAACAGTCTATTTACAAAGTTAGTCATTTGGTCAAAATGCAGCACATCAGTGATGGTACAGTGAACAACCACCTCTATATTACACAAACATCTTCCATTAAAGGCATTTCAGAGTGAAGCTTTCAAACATGAGAGGAATGAATGGGCCTGCAATGGGCATGTGCCCATCTCTTCCCATCCATAAAACCACATATTGACACACAAAAGCGAGTTCATTCCATTTGCTTGCAGGTTTCTGAAATGTAACTCTAGAGCTTATGTGTACAGTGCAAACTGAATCACATTTTTTAAATGCCAAACAAAGGAGGAATGTTTTTTACTGGAAAAAGACAAATCTTAATTCCTGGAAGCTGGTTAAGTCCTGCCAAGCCAGTAAACAAAAAGGTGATAACTAAACAGCTTTCCAAAAATCACTCAGAAAGATCAGAACTTTTTCTCAATGATGTGGAGTTGACTATTCTTAAATAATCTTAAGTAATCTCCCATGGCCCCAAAACTTCAAAAGTCAAGTTAGTTCCAAATACTGTCTTAGGGGATGGGACGCTGGAATGTTATCAAGAAAACCATGAAAGCACTAACCTAAGTCTGAGAAACTGCTTTAAAACTACTACTGGATTGACATGAATATGGTTTGTTTTCTAATATGTCATTCACCTCCATTTTGGTATCTAATCCTGGAAGTCAAGCTTCTCAACAAAATGTTTAGTCCTCAGAAGAGGTATCTATGTTAAAGTCTGGAAAGCTCTGCCAATAAATTCTGTTTTATTCATATTGAGGGATAATGCTCAAAGTATTTATAACTGGTTAGTATAGGCACCAACCAAACAGAATGAATTCCTGGATGCCACAGCACTGAAGTAGGGTCTGAAATACCCCTTCATGGGGAATTCCAAGGAATGATTCCAGAGGAGGGGCCAAGGAAGCCAAAACATGTGAGGAGTATCTAGGGTCTCAAAGAAGGGGTCACTTCCTGACCAGTTCAGACATATTTCAATATTTCAACAACTAGTGCAGATCTATCTGTGTATACTGACTCACAGGAACCTTTGTCCTACCTATAAGGAACATCTGTCATACTCAGCTAAACCTAAAGAAGAAGCATTTCAAAAAGAGAATGGTGACTTACCTTGAAAATGTAGATGCTGAAAAAATGCACCTGAGTTCTTTCTACCAGAACACAATGGACCAAGTGGGAGGGAAAGGAAGTAAAATAAGAAGGAGGATGAGTCAAGGGATAACTACAACCTATCACAGCAACTAAAGAGGTTGCCCTGTGGACATTACGGAAAGAAAGCAATATTGACTAGAAGGGAAATGTTAAACAAAAAGGGGATTAAAGAAATAAAAAGTGGCCTTTTCTCTGGCTGACAAGAATGACAAGTGTATAGGCCACCAGGAGCAATGAGGTAGGCACTGGTTTCCATCAGCATCCTAAATCCAATTTGAAACCATCATTCCATCTTCAAAGCAAGAGATGAAAAAGTTTACACTGAAGACAAAGCACCTGAAGTTGAATCACATCATCAACCTGGGGCTGATGAGACACTGAATGGATTTTCTATTACATTTCTACAGACTGAACATCTGTCTTAGAGGGAGCTTATTCAGCCTCAGCCAAAAGCTTTCATATCCAGCATACTCATCATCATCTGAGGGCACTGAACTGAAAGATACTCTGAGGAGACAAGGCAGACCATTGGGAAATCATTTTAACTCATGAAAGCTTATCCTGAACAAGAAAAAACACCCAGATGAAGCAGCATGAGAAAGAACCTATGGCCTAGCAACCTGGTTCTTTTAAAAAAAAAAAAATTAGCCCTCATGCTGTTGCTCTGAGAAAAGTGACCTTCCACTTTCTGAAGAGGCACCAGGTACCAGTGGGTGACTGACTTACTAAAAGCACAAAACAGTCTATCACTGAGGCAGAGGAAAATTCACATACTTCTATTTTCACATAATAGGTATCAATAAATGTTGACAAAAAGAATAAGGGGATAAAGAAAGATTCATAAAAATGAAGACAATATTTTTAAAAAAGAATACATGCAGCTCAATTCATCATTATTCTAAACATAGGGAGTAAGGATGTAAAATCTCTTCTCCAAAAACACTGATGAGGATAAAGTCTGGAGATAACAGAACAGGCAGAGATTAAGTATCAGCCACAGCCAACCTTCCTTCAAGAAACCTTCAGGGAGGCTTCATAGGATCCTAGAACTCAACTGTTTGAATTTAGAAAACCTTGTCAACATACCATGGTTCATATCTATCTCTTCCATTTCAATGGGTTTGCCTTTCTTTAGGCTCTTCTACAAAGAAGAAACAATTGGAGATTCTTTACTTTTCCAAGTTTCCCCTCAACCCCAATACAAGTAAGCAAATTAAATCCTACGTCTTACTTCCCCACAGAGATATTAAAAAGACAACCTATGCATCAAAGAGATAACACTTTGGAGCAAGCATAAGTTAAGGCTGTGCCTTCCATCTCTGAGGAAAACTGATACTCAAGCTCCCAGATCCTAAATTCTGAATTGTTTTTGCAAATGGTATGGGTATGAAGGAAAATCCATGGGGGTTTCTCACCTACTTCCAGGCACTTGATCACAATTAGTCTCCTTGAGATGCTGACAGACATCTCTCAAAGCAATGGCACAGTACGTTTCACAGAAAGCCTCTCCCTGAAAGGCAGAGCTCCTTTGGAATGGTACCACATTGGCCAGAAACCCTTATTTCCTGCAGTGCAGCATCCATCCAAGAAATAGTCTCTCCAGGACCAATAGTGCCAAGAATAATACAGACAAACATGTTGGCATTCACAAACTTTGAAAGTAGCCCAGAAACTGAGATGTTCAGCCCACTCACAGCAGTAAAAGACATGCACCCTCACTTCTTTCTCTGGATTACCTACCATATATCTAAGAGATTTAGCTAGCCCACTACTAGTAAACAAAGACTAGCTCAAGAAATAATAAGACATTGAGGAAAAAAAAAAAAGCAGCTCATGCTCAAGACTTGGATATTTGGGTTAAATCCAGTTCTATTTAGAATAATACCTCCCAATGATAGTGGATCAGATCCAGCCAGTGTCTCTATTCTATTTGTAACTGAAGTTACACACCAGGAACAAGGGCCCCCAGTAGGTCCACTAAGACTAATTAACTGACCTCAATCTACATCCAGTAGAATGCACACATTTGGTAAAATTAACTCAAAGTTTGTCTCACTCACTTTCAAATGCCCCGAGACTAAAATGATTAGCGATGTAACCACAGGTGATTTTCACGTCCCCCTTCCTAGACCTCTATCCCCCAGCCTTTTTAACAGGGAAAGAACAAACATACACAAGCTACAAGAGATTAAAATTTTAGAAGGCACTGTTAAAGTACACTCCCTTCAATTCGATGGCAGGAAATCCTAGTGAGAACTTTACAAACCCCTTTCCACACTTCTCCATAGTTACCACCCTGCCTAATAACCTCACAAATTCATTACTGACTACCACCTCTTCTGGCTA
The DNA here is from genome assembly GCF_002288905.1 of Enhydra lutris kenyoni. NCBI lineage: Eukaryota > Metazoa > Chordata > Mammalia > Carnivora > Mustelidae > Enhydra > Enhydra lutris. The sequence continues at coordinate 1,996,272 of NW_019154125.1, read as the reverse complement.
TAATAACCCCTTACTATAAAAAGAGGGGCCATGCTCTTAAAAGGTAATTTCATCTCAAAATATCTGCATATTTTAATCTATAAATAGTTTCTGAATGACAAGTGTTATTCAGAATATCAGTGTGTTATTGGCACACTGTACTAATAATTTAACTTATGAAACTATTAGTGGCTGTGCTAATGCAAGGTCCTAAGTGACCAACTTACATTTTAGAAATGTAAGTTTACTGTCCTGAACTAAAATTTAGACAACTATATTTCCATGCACTAGTCAAGTTTCATTGGCCAAATTTACAGATATTTTATATCAAGGTTTGAGTTGAAGAAGAAGATTGGCAAACACCCTGGAAAAAAATAATGTTAGACATTGGAATCACAAGGCTATCAAGAGAGGCAGAGCAAAATTAAGAAAGATGGGCAAGGAAAAAATATCTAAATACCTTTTAAATGAGATTTGAAAAGGAGATGGAGGAGCAATGAGCTGTAAAGATAAGACAAAGGAAAACTTTCAGATTTCCGGATAAACAAGCAGACATCATTCACACCCAGTGAGCTACATGACGCAGAGAGGCCATCAAGCCTCACAAGGAGCAATGCTCCCATCTCACATGTTAATTATAGGAGGAAGTCTAGTCCTTGTCTGCCATGCAGCTAGTTAGATTTCTAGTTTTCCATCTCACTGCTCTAAGGAATCATTTATGTTGGCTCAAGCCACCAGAGACTAATGGATATTCCCCACTCCATAAACCAGCAGCCACATTCATGTGCTTCTATGGAGAGGCTGGGGAGGGAAACTTGTATTTAAGGTTTTCTGTATAACCAAAACTATCATTCACCAACAACACTGATTATAATTCACTCTCACAGGTAATCAAGTGGATCTATATATTTCTAAAGTGCTGATCACTTTAATGCTTACATAAATATTTATCAGATCTGGTAATAAGTGAGTACAAACAAAGTTGCACCAAGTATAAGAAAGAAACTCCAATTTGCACTGGGACTAATCCCTGTGTAACAAATTTGAGAAAACCTACCTTGACCTTCTGGTCTGCTAAGGTACCTAGGACAAAAAAGTATATCTGGACCCAGATCTGAATAGAACCCAGAACCAGATTTGATTAGAAAGTTGAATAAGATTGCTTGTGGTCACTTTTTCCTATGGAAAAATTAAAAAAAAAACAAAACACATTTTTGCCATTCAATTACTCATCATTTAATTATTCATTTTCCCATCAATTATTTATTATTATTATTATTTATTTATTATTTATTAAATCTCAGACTTTGAATTATTAAGATCTAAAGTACTACCAAAAGAATAAGCAGGGGAAAAAAGAAGGAAAACAACTAGTTTATTTTTCTCATGTTTAAAAGAGGCAAAAAAGAATATGGATATTATGAATTTGACTGACTAAAAAGTTTAGTCACTGATTAAAGGTTAACCCAAGATATTAGGCATTCAATGACACCATCTTATATTCAAGTAAGTGGACTAGTCACACTTAAAAAATAGAAGGCCAAATCATACAATTTTTTTAGGATTTTATTTTTAAGTAATCTCTATACCCAACATGAGGCTCAAACTCACAACTCCATGATCAAGAGTCCTATGCTCTACTGACTGAGCCAGCTAGGTGTTCCCCAAATCATACAATTTGTAATTAAATTCCAAGCCCCATAAAATTAGCTCTAGAATAAAATTAATTGTTGGTAATTCTGTCTTCATCCCGGTACAGTTCAGATGTTTATGCTTGTGGCTGTTTGTTTATATATTTGTCTTTTGCAGGCTTTGTTGTTGCTTTTGTTGTCTACTGAGTTGAGCAATTTCAAGGATGATGCTGACTAGAAATTTCGTCTTACAGCCTATAACTTAGATGTTAGCCTAATCAAATTTACTTGGCTATAAAACCAGATCTTCAATTGTTGTGATCCTCTTACATACTCAGAATACTCTTACATATTCAGAATTCAGAAATAGAAAATTAGTCTAGGTGAACGCATTTAAGTTATCTATTATAGAACAAACTCAAGTGTTTCTATGAAATGGTATGATTCTAGATTCCTCCATGCCTGAATCGATTAGAAGGGAATTGGATCTCTCTAAACAAGGATTCTCTGCAATTCATGCAGAGTCATTTACCCAGCACTGGGGAGAAATCAGTATCATTTTTGGTGGTGGGTGAAAGTGAAAGATGATATTTAACTTTTCTTTAATAAAATCCTTGTTGAACAGGTTAATCATCATTTTTTAAAATTTATTTATTTTTATCTAAGTTCAATTAACATAAAATGTATTATTGGTTTCAAAGGTAGAGGACAATGATTAATCAGTTTTATATAATACCTAGTGCTCATTACATCATGTGCCCTCCTCAATGTTCATCACCCAGTTACCCATCCTCCATCCCCTCCCCTCCATCAACCTTCAATTTGTTTCCTATTCTAAAGACTCATCATTTTTAAAAAGACATAATACCTTCTTTCATTTTTTCTTCCTTAATATAATAAATGACAACTTCATTTTTTACTTCCTGTGTAGTTCTTAAAGAAAGCTGCAAGACAGAAACCATAAGAGTAGGGATACCTGGGGGGCTCAGTCATTAGGTGTCTGCCTTCAGCTCGGGTCATGATCCCAGGGTCCTGGGATTGAGCCCCACATCAGGCTCCCTCCACAGCAGGAATCTGCTTCTCTGTCTCTCCCACTCCATCTACTTGTATTCCCTCTCTCACTGTTTCACCCTCTCTCTCTCTCTGTCAAGTAAATCTTTAAAAAAAGAAAGAAAGAAAGAAAGAAAGAAAGAAAGAAAGAAAGAAAGAAAGAAAGAAAGAAA
>NW_019154125.1:1992067-1993429 GCF_002288905.1 Enhydra lutris kenyoni | reverse complement strand
CCATAAGAATAAAAGTTTTATGGTAGCTGTAAAAAATGGTAGTCTAGCAGTCACTGGAAGAAACAGAATGGGTTTGGAACTCCCCCAAAAGATATGTCCCCACAGGGGCGCCTGGGTAGCTCAGTGGGTTAAAGCCTCTGCCTTTGGCTCAGGTCATGATCCCAGGGCCCTGGGATTGAGCCCCACATCGGGCTCTCTGCTCAGTGGGGAGCCTGCTTCCCTTCCTCTCTCTCTGCCTGCCTCTCTGCCTACTTGTGATCTCTGTCTGCCAAATAAATAAATAAAATCTTAAAAAAAAAAAAAGATATGTTCCCACAAAACTGTCACCATTTGCTCTGTCTTGCTGCTTACCAAAAAATCTCTGTACAGGGCTTGTCTTTATTTGACATGACTCAGAACTCACTCTATGCAAACAGACCTATCAACAGGACATTTGTCAAAGACAATCAATGGCAACTGGTATAACATTGCTGCTGCCTGAGACAGCATTACCAATAGGGGCTAACAAATAGGCTGACCAAAATACTTAAAATGAAAAACTGGGGAATAACATGTCCATACAGGCTTTGAAAAGTTCTGAAATATTTCTGGCAAGCAAGAAGATTGTGTATATGAACATGGCTGTGTACACAGCCAGGGCCGTGCATATGCTCAGAAAATATCTGAGAAGGCCAGAATCTCATACCCCTGGCTTATCTTGAGACCCTAATCAAGTAAAAAGTAAAGACTAAGGCAGAGTTGTAAATAACTTGCCAGAGCATTGAAACTATGCCCAACATACACACACACACACACACACACACACACACACACACACACACCCTTTAGCAAAGGTTGGAAGCCTTACTGATTCCAAAGCATTTAAGGAAATCTCTTCCCATTCATTAGAGGGTCACAAAGGTAACCAAGCAGAGGCATCAGTGGCTATATATAATTTTACAGGCTTTACAGAATAGGTCAAATGTCACTAAATAAACATGTAAAAGGCAACAACAAAAACTCACGATGCGGGTGTACAGAGGAATGTGATTTCCAGACTTGCCACATAATATTATATTAAATGTCCAGATAACAACAACAAAAAAAAAAAAAAAAAGAAAGAAAGAAAGAAAGAAAACAAGATATGCAAAGAAAGGGAAAGTATGACCCATACACAGGAAAAACATGCGTAACAGAAACTGTCCTTAAGAAAGTCTAAATGTTGAACTTCTAAGAAAAGACTTTAAGGCAGCTACCATAAATACATTCAAAGAGCTAAAGGAAACCATGTGGGGATGCCTGGGTGGCTCAGTTGGTTAAGCAGCTGCCTTCGGCTCAGGTCATGATCCCAGCGTCCTGGGATCAAGTCCCGCATCGGGCTCC